>NW_028134392.1:0-70179 GCF_964662115.1 Mustela nivalis | reverse complement strand
ACAGGAATGGAGTGACAGGCATGAAGGTGTATGTTTTTATCTGCCCCACAAAATACTTTGCAAACACCAGTGGGATAAATACATTTAAAAGGCAGGTAAAGTTTTTCTCAAGGGATGTTTATACGAAAATCATTGAAAACCGAAACTTGGATGAAAAAGAACGCCCAACTTCTCCTTTCCAATGGCATTTCCTTGCTGGATCTGGATGCTTGTAAGACATTAACTTCACTTCATGCAGTTGTAACCTTCTGAGCAGCGGGCATACGTCTGGCAAAAATAAACAAAACTGAAAACAGAAACTCAGTAAATTTAATTCGGTTCAGACCAACATTTACTGAGTTCACTTTATGCATCCCAGGAGAAAAAAACAAAACAGTACGACACAGCCCTCCCTTCTGGAAGCTTATCTTCTAGTAGAAGACAGACTTACCTCTACTAAAAGTTGTAACAAATGGTAGAAACGAGTGACTGTATATGTGAGGGAAGGGTGATTATCCCGTAAGAATTCATCTATTTTCCTAAAAAAAAAAAAAAAAAAAAAAAAGAATTCATCTATTGTCCTAGCTTCTGAGTTTACCTAGTGGGTGTTCCAAGACCTCACATGCTGTATTCCTTACTTTTTGAAATTGCTCTACGTATGATTCCATTCAGTGAAATGCACAAATACTGAAATAAAATTTTTTAAAAACCTAGTTTTTAAAGGCTTTTCTCCCCCCCCCCCTTTTCCTATGAACATTTTTTTATTAATTATTTTTATTAACATAGAATGTACGATTAGCCCCAGCGGTACAGGTCTGGGAATCGCCAGGTTTACATACTTCACAGCACTCACCATAGCACATACCCTCCCCAATGTCCATATCCCAACCACCTTCTTCCTAACCCCAACCCCAACCCCGCAGTTTGTTTTGTGAGATTAAGAGTCTCGTGGTTTGTCTTCCTCCTGACTTCCTTTGAAGGCTCAGCTTCTGTGTGACTTTATGACATTCCGGATTTCGGATAATTGAGAAAATTATGTGCACCGAAACACTGAAGCTGGCCAATTAAACAACCCCTATTACAGTGCTGTCCTAAAAAAGAAAGAAAAAGAAAGAAAGAAAGAAAGAAATCAATATAGACACAAATCTGTAGTATAACATAAAATTTTCTCTGCGTTGTTTTCCCTCCAGCCTGATTGAATCGGTTGGCTGGTGTTCTGGAAGGTTCCATCCGGGATGGCTTGGTTTCTGTTCACTGTCTACCAGGAAGGACCCAGGCCCCACCCTTCCCCCAAGAACAAAAAGCAAAGAAATCCTTTCTGGCTGTGGTGTTGGAGGGCGTGGATTTCAGCGCTCGCATCTTTGACCGTGTGTCGTGGCTTCAGGAGGAGGACATCCCGAGACACTGGGGACCCTCGTGAGAAGCCCAGCAGGTCCAGCAATGGGGTTCTCGCTGTGCAGAGCTGCCGGAACGAGAGTTTGTGGGAGGGAGCTCGTGGTTTGGCTGCTGGGAGCTGTCTGGTGGAGGCTAATGCATTATTTAACCTGTTCACAGAAACGTGTAACATCTGGGGTGTGTGGTGATGTACACGCTTTAGTCTCCAGGGACACCAAGAACTAAGCATTCCATAAACAAATGTGACAGATGTCAGGCTTCATGCCTAGCAAAAGGCCATAAAGCTTGCGTGTGTCACATTGCTGTCATCTTCCCCAGCGCCCAAGGAGGGTGAGTCAGCCTTGAGGGATTTGGGGCTGTAGCCATCGGCTCCAAGTAAAGATCTGGCCCTCATGATGCCCTTTACCCAATGAGGAAACGCTGTCCCCATTTCGGAATTTCTGTCAGAGCACAATCTCCCCGTCACTCCGACTGCATCCTAACCACCTGCCGCCAGTTCTCCCCGCGACCCCCAGCAAGTCGTGTCCAGCGGTGCCTTCCGTCCTTCTGCCTTTCTGGCCAGTCGACCCGCTGGCCTCTCCTTTTAGTCCCCGCCCCCCACCCCCGGACCTCATTACCCACCTCCGGACTCTCGCACGTGTCTCTTAATCGCCTGCGCCCATGCTCTCCTCGGGCTTTAATTGTAGCCTGTCTTCATTTTCCTACTGCTCCGTCATGACCTCCTGCTTCCTCTGCCTCCTTCATTCCTTGTCTGCTTTTCAGACAGATTTCCACCTCCTCCAACTCCCTGGAACTCTGAGGGGCTCTGCCAGCGGGCGCTAACTTGCCGTTCTCCGCCTTGGATACCGACTGAGGTTTTCACTTGACGTCTTGGGCCCTCCGGCTGAGTTGGAAGGTCCACGAGGCTCGGGCAGCATCTGCGACGCCCGCCGTTGGACAGGGTGGCTATGTTTTCTTGGACTGAACCACTGTTCCAACAGTAAGATATACACTTGATGGGGATCTAAAAGGAGAGACCTCCTCCACCTGTGACTTGGAGGGACGGGTTTGGAAAAGTGGAGAAGAGCTTGTGTGCACAGGGGCGTGTGGAGGAAAGAAGGAACCTCCGGGAGCAAAGCATCCAAGCACGAGACCTGTTGGGAGAGCCACAACGGCCTGCTCTGCAGGATGGGCAGAGAGGCATGATGGGAAATTCCTTGGGAGCCATGGCAGAAGCCAGGTCATGCTTCCTTGGATGCAGAAAGACCTTTCAGTTGTTATCTGGGGTCACTGCCTCCAAGTCGGAGCAGGCTGGAAATCAGACGGTGGCTGTGGGAGGTTGCAGGAAAGAAAGAGAAGGGATTGCTTTTCTTTTGCTCCGTTTTCACACCCATGTTGCTCATTTCCAAACAAATATTTGACTCTGAACAAAAGGGCATCTGCCTTGTGTTGCAGCCACGTCTTGGCTCAGATCTTCCCTTCGGCTTCGAGGTCATCATCCGGAATTCTCCGAGCCCCAACTTCCGCGGAGTCTCACTGTTCCTGCAAGGCTAGTGTTGGGTCAGATGGCCACGGTTCGGACTTTTCCCAGCCGCGAGCCCGACAGGCCGCCCTCCCTGGCGGGGGCCAGCTTACCCGCCTTCGCTCAGAGCTGCTGTTTCCATTTTGCCCGTGCGTCCTCTGTCCCCGGCCAGTGTGGAGGGTTCCCGAGGGCTGACGCTGCTTCGTGACGCTCACAAGGGCTCTCCCTTCTGTTCCTGACATATCATGACTTCAAGTGACAGTTCTAAAATGATGTCTGAGAAAAATAAAATAAAATGATGTCTGTCGTCTCAGGGAAAATGGACATTGCTCTCAAGAAAGGGAGGGCGAACAAATTCTCCAAAGATGTCCGTCTGGGAGTCACAAGAATCGGGCTGCCTTGGGGACACAGCTGTACTTGTTTTGTGTCAGAGCCTGTGGTGTGGATGGGGAGACACTCATTTACTTTTGTCCCAACCCGGGCTGGCGTGTTGCAGGGCGAAGAGGAACTTGCACAGCATGCTGACCACAGTGCAGTGCACGAGCGTACACAGTGGGTGCTGAATAAATAAGTGTCCGACGTGCGTTTCAAAGTGTTATTTTTTTTATCTTAAATTATTGTCATTTAAAATAAACGTCGTGAATTACCGAGACACGCGGCAATGGGGAGGAGCCTCAGAAACGTGCCGAGCGAGAGAAGCCAGAGACAAATCAAAGAAAAATTATGTGAATTTCATCTTAACCCAAAAAAAAAAAAAAAAAAAAGGTAAGGAAGAAGTGTCATTAGGGTTACTAAAATGTAACGTTTTCTTTTTTTGTTTTTCAAAATCAAACTTACTTAACATTTGAAAAAATTAAGCCAAAGCGATTTCCCTACTAAAGGGCAGAAGAAACACAGAAAGCCCTCCCCCTCCTCGGTGTTTGGCCTCCCCTTTCATTTCAGCCGTAGCGAGATTGCAAAGAGAATCACGTGTGCCATGAGACCCAGCACAGATACCCATCCTTGCGTGGGTGTGCTCAGATCCCAGCGGACGTCTGCCACCTCCGTCCCCGGAGCCACCCGGAGTGAAACCCCGGTACTCGCTGCTCCAGAACTGTTATTTTTTTTCCTTAACAGGCACGGTAAATAAAATCAGCTGCCCTAAAAAGAAGAAAGATCAGCGACGCTCGCGTCATTTGTAGCACGCTGAAAGCTGCGAGTTCCTCCTGGTTGTCCTGGTCCCAGAAATACAGGTCCCCTGTTGGCAAGGATCCTGCTGGACGAGACCAAGGAGAAGAGATACAGTTTGTACTTCTTTTTCCTCTACAGCGAAGGGCAGAAGTAGAAAACATTCAAGAAGGAAAGATGAGTAATCCGATAGTCAGCTCTTATAACGCTACATCTTGGTGCCAGAGGCTGCTTGAAAAAGAATAAAGTAACATGTCACAGAAATACCTGGTGTAGGGACAAGAGGAAGAGAGCGCAGGGCAGGGGCGTGGCGAGGAAGGGGAGGGGAGGGACCCTGAAGACGCAGTAACACCAAGTGTGTTTTCCCCTTTGTGCACCTGCCGCATCAGGACGAGGAACTTTTCTAGAGAAGGCCCGCATCCTCCGTCTAACTCAATGCATTCTCCGTCTAACTCAATGCATTCTCCGTCTAACTCAACGCTCCCACGGAAGTTTGCTCGAGCTTTTGATTTTTCTCGCCATACCTTAGTTGGTGTCTGTTTTTTATTTTTAAAGATTTTATTTATTTATTTGACATAGAGAGACAAAACAAGAGAAGAACAGAAGCAGAGGGAGTGGGCGAGGGAGAAGCAGGCTTCCCGCTGAGCAGGGAGCCCAATGTGGGGCTCGATCCCGGGAACCTGGGATCATGACCTGGGCCAAAGGCACAACTGAGCCACCCAGGTGCCCCTCGCCGTACCTTAGTTTTACCTGCACTCGGGGTTTTAATGAGGGCTGATGATTTCCGATGACTCTGTGGCAGCATCTTTACCGAGGCTTACGGAATCGCTCTGCTGTCTTGCAGACACGTCCTTCTCATGAGACCCCTTTGAAAACGGATGCTTAGGGAGTGTAAAATGAGCAAGTTTGAAAAGTTCCCGTAGCCCAGAAGGCCAACGGTAGAAGCGGGCAGAATCCGTAGGTGTATTTTTCCCTCGCCTGCCTATACCTTTCTCTCTGCGTCTCTGCTTCAACAGCCCTAGATCAACAGGGGAAAAAAACGACAACCACCACAACAAAAAAAACAATTGATGTGCGCCCTCCAAGGGTGGTTTTCCCTCTCTTCCGGAACGTTTTCTAGTTATATAAAAACATCAGCCCTGAAAAGCATAATGCATTCGCTCCCACCAAAAATAGTACATTAGGGTTTATTAGCGTTTGGGAACTTCAAGTAATGGAAAAATTGAGCCACATAAAAACAGACACATGATGAGATCTGAATTTAGCACGATTTTATTAAGAACCCCGTACAGCCCGTTGTCAAAGCAGCAGACAACTTGACCTGCTTCACCTTCCCTAAAAGCTCGGATGAAAACAAAAAGTTCTCTGCGAGGACCAAAATAGCTACAAAAATAAATACAATATCCATGAACTCTAATAGGGCTTCAGAAGATATTAAATATTTTAAACAAAAAGGCCGTTAAAAATAGAGAGCAAATGTAAATAAGCCAGAATTTTTTTTTTCCCCTGAGTTATTTTGGGGCTGAAATTTGCAGGTGGAGGAGTATGACTGAGTAATACTTGAAACCAATCTTTTCCTCAATCTTGTGTCATTGCAGGCTTTTAAAAAAATACATGTATCTATTTTTTTTAATAAAAATTTTTTTTAAGATTTTATTTATTTATTTAACAGAGAGAGACATCACAAGCAGGCAGAGAGGCAGGCGGAGAGAGAGAGGAGGAAGCAGGCTCCCTGCCGAGCAGAGAGCCTGATGCGGGGCTTGATTCCATGCCCCTGGGATCATGACCTGAGCCGAAGGCAGAGGCTTAACCCACTGAGCCACCCAGGCGCCCTAAAAATATATATGTATCCATTTATTGATGTAATCTCTATACCCAACATGGGGCTCCAACTCGTGACCCCAAGTGTAAGAGTCCCAGGCTCTCCAGAGGGAGCCGGCCAGGCGTCCTAGTTCCATTATAGTCTTAATCACAAGCTCTCGGAAAACACCATAGGGTGTTGGGTGACAGGTCTGACTATCCGTGTCTCAGGTTTGGTGAGTGAATTCAGTCCAACTGAGGCCAACAGAAGAGGAGCAAAATGCCCTCATTGCTTGTACCCTGTCGGACAGACAGTAGGATGGCCCCTGTCGGACAGACAGTAGGATGGCCCCCAAGATGCCCACCGCTTGCTGTTCACACCTCTGCAGTACTAAGCTTTTATTGTATTTCTATAGGGGTGTCTGGGTGGCTCAGGCAGTTGGGTGTCTGCCTCTGGGTTTCGGCTCAGGTCACGATCTCGAGGTCCTGGGCTAGAGCCCCATCCGTCTCCGCGCTCCGTGCAAAGCCTGCTTGTCCCTCTCCCTTCCCCTCTGTTCCTCTCCTCTCTCACACTCTCTGGGTCTCAAATAAATAAATACGTAAAAATTAAAATTAAAAAAAAAAAAGAACTTAATGTCCCTGGCCATTTACCAATTCCATTTACCACAATCCACTCTTTGTTCCCACACCTAACATTGTCTTCCTGGTTCAAAAAATAATATGATACAGATAGAAAAGAGCAAATACCACGTGACTCTTCCTAGGAGGTACCTAGAAAAAATAAACTCATGGAAACAGAAAGTCGAGGGATGGACACTTATTGCTTAATGAGAACAGAAACTTTCTTGGGAATAATGACAAAGTTCTAGAAAGGGATAGTGGCAGTAGACACAATTAATGCCAGGAAAGTGTGCTCTTTAAAATGATTAAAACTGGGTGCCTGGGTGGCTCAATGGGTAAAGCCACTGCCTTCGGCTCAGGTCATGATCTCAGGATCCTGGGATCAAGTCCTGCATCGGGCTCTCTGCTCAGCAGGGAGCCTGCTTCCCTTCCTCTCTGTCTGCCTGCCTCTCTGCCTGCTTGTGATCTCTCTCTGTCAAATAAATAATTAAAATCTTTAAAAAAAATAAAAATAAAATGATTAAAACAGCACATTTTATGTTATGAATGTTTTTTGACGATTTTATTTATTCGAGAGAGAGAGAGGGAGAGCTCACAAGCAGGGGGAAGGGGCAGAAGAAGACGCAGACTCCCCGCTGAGCAGGGAGCCTGAGGCAGGACTCGATCCCAGGACCCTGGGACCATGACCTGAGCCGAAAGCAGACGCTTCACCCACTTGTGCCAATGACAAATGTGACCAATACGACAATGACTTACGGCTTTACTCTCTTTTCTCGGGTGAGCCCTGAACATGGTACGTTGGAAGGCCCCAAAGGAAGCAATCACTGAGGTGAGAACCTCGGAAGAGGAAGAAAGGTGGGCGCCAGTGACTTAATCCGCTTCCCCCCAGTTTTCACTCTGCGTAGGTACTAGGTGGTGGTGCTTAGCACAGGCCAAAGAGGACCAGAAGGCAGGAAAGGAAATGGCCAGTGGTTGTCTGGGGCTTTGCTTAAGAACCCCAAAATATGGGGCACCTGGGTGGGTCCGTCCGTTGAGCACCTGCTTTTGGCTCGGGTCATGGTCCCAGGGTCTTGGGTTCGAGCCCCACGTCCGGCTTCCTGCTCAGGAGGGAGCCTGCTTCTCCTTCCCACCTGGGCGCTCTCTTTCACGATCTCTGTCACTGTCTCTGTCTCTCTCAAATAAATCAAATCTTTAAAAAAAGAGAACCCCGAAATGTAATCATGGTGCCACATCCAGCGTCAGAGATGGAGAGATGGACGGTGCGTACTCACATGCTGTGGCGGCCAGAAGTGGAAGGGAAGGGTCCGTGGAAACCCCGGGGAAGGGGGAGGCCAGTGGGGGGAACACGATGGCGTGAAGGCAGCAGTGTGAGCTGCTTGCAGGGATAGCTGTAGGAGGCAGGGAGCTCGGAGCCCGGGGGCAAGGCAGAGGGCCTTTCGCACACACCACGTCCACAGCTCCGAGGAAGAGCTTTGTGTGCCGTTGGCATGGTCGGCTCTGTTCCGGAAAGAGCTGCTCGTTCCCTCTGGAAAAACACAATAAGCTCGGCCCATTCATTTGTAGGACAAACGTGTCGCATGTTAACCGATGCCATGATGTCTCGGGAAGGGGCTGGTCGCAGACGGTGCCCTCCTGACCTCCACCACCGGCACTGCTGCAGGCTGCTTTCTGGGGCCAGGTATCTGGAGGCAAGGAACAGGTGGTGCTTTTTAAAAGTCCGAGTCAAGGGCTCTGAGACTAGATAGCCTGGGATGATAAGTGCTGATTTTAAAGCGACACACCCTGACTTTGAATTTCAAGACCCGCCCCACTGGCGACTGGTGGGGATGTGGTGCCCGAGCTCCTGGTAAGGGCTGTGCTCCAGATTCTGCCTCTGAAACATGGGGTTGATGCTGCCTCTCTTCCTGGGGCCAGTTTGAGAGGAAGATAGCCTCTGCATTCGGCACCATGTTTAACTCCCAGTAACTGCTCAGCAAATGGAAGATGATTCCACGAAAGTCTGCAAGAATGTGAGCACACACAGTATCAATGACCTGACTGTGAGGACTTGAGTGCAAAATCCAAAATAAAACAGCTACAGAAACATGGGGAGGGGGGGTCAGGGACCTGGGAATGATGAAGGGGCCGATTCCCTGAAAATATAAAACATCAGGCCAGGGCAGAGCTTCTCCAGCTTGGAAGCAAGAAGAACCTCTGGGACAACTTGTCAACCCCAGATGGCTGGGCCCTCACCCTTGAGTTTCCCATTCAGCAGGTCAGACGCAAGAACGATTTCGAACAAGTTTTCAGCAGGTGCAGATTCTGTTCCGAGGAACACGCTTCAGGAACGCTGTGCTGGGGTAACTCAGTGTTGGAATGGGATGACCAGCTCAGGCCTTTAGCCAACATTTGGGGGATCGCAAGGGCTCATTTGGTGATATGCTTGGAAACCCCTGAAGACTGCAGACGTGATTCCTGCCTGGAAGAGTGGGAAGCCCAGGGAAGGACATAGCCACCCCCCTACTACACTGAGTGCTCCAATGGGGGCCTGCAGAGAGGTTTGGGAATGCGTCCTGGCCAGCCTCCCTTCCTGGAGAAGACAGTGGACCTGCTGGAAACCTGGGGTTTAAATCCAGGCAAGTGAAGGGCTTAGGATGGCTGTTGTCCGTGTCAGAAAAAAACAGCCCCCAGCTATGTGGGAAAGGGATCATAAAGACCTTGTGCAAGGAACGTGCCTGATTTCTCTCCTCTTCACTGAAGTGGCAGGGGTACACTACAAAGGTAATGGGACGCCTTTGTTCTGTTCATCCCAGCACCTTCAAAAAAATGTACAATATAGTGCAGTACTAAGGATGTATAGTCTACGGTGAATTGTCTTGCCACTGCTGTGTCACGAATTACCCCAAATTTAGAGGCTTCGAACAACACATATTTGTGAGCTCATAATTTCCTGGGACAGGAGTCTGGGCATGGCAATAATTGGATCCTCAGGTCAGGGTCTTACCAGCCTGTAATCAGGATGACTGAGGCCCTCAACTGCAGGATAGTCTTTTTCAGAGGCAGTTCACGAGCAGCTGTTTGCTTTGTCTTTGAGTCCAGCAGGAGATTCTCTCCACTTTTATCAAGGTCGTCTGATTAGGTCAGGCCCACCTTTCATAAAGTTCACCTGACTAGACCAGGCCCACCCACGATGTCTCCCTTTTGATTGACTCAAAGTCAACTAAGTAGTTACCTAGTCCCCAGCACTGCATCTCGTATTCACAGCTCACACACGCAATCAAGGGAAGAAGATTTTGTGAGCTTTCTCTGTTGCTGCTTCAGCAACCCTTCCTTGCTCACAACGCACGCAAGCTGTGCACATCGGCTTTGGCCCTGCTGAGCTCTGCCGAGCTAGACTTGGCTCAGCTCCACACGTCTCGCCATACCTGGAGCCAGATCCTATCTGGAGCCTGTTCTCCTCAAGGCCAAGGGCAGACGCCCAAGTGTGTGTCAACCACACCAGTGCCTCTAAAGTTTCTGTTTAGATATGGTGTACGCCACATCTGCTCACATTCCATTGGCCAAAGCTAAGTCATTTAATAAAGCCCAGGATCAAAAGGGCAGGGAGTGCGATCCACCTACAGAAGCATAAGACATGGGCTGGGAGAAATGGTTAATTGAGAAGCAAAATGCAATTTCCCACCCCCCAGCCCTCTCCCCCTCCAGCTTCCCTCTGGATTCCCTTGACCCCCTTCATTTAACTCTTCCATTGGCACTTCTGTGCATGCCCTCTGTTTCCTGCAGGGGCTTGGGCTGACACACCAGCACCCAATCCCACCCAAGTGCACGTGAGAATCTGCGTACCATCTTGACTCTTAATTCAAAGCTTGTAGTCCAAGCTCACGATTATAAACCCATCACCACTTTTCTGCAACGAAGCACGCCCACCAGAGCAGGAGCACACACAGAAATCATTCCTTGACGGTAGAGACCTCCTCTTTCTCCTAGCCGTGTCCTTAGAGTTTTAGGGTCGGTAATCATCCCTGGTTTCGGTTAGAACCTTGACGACAATGCCCAGCTCGGTGTCTGATGCAATCTGATAACTTAGTTATCTTAATACCAAAGGAGAGAGAATTTCCGTCGGGTACCGATGTTATTCACAAGGTAGAACAATGAGAAATTCTCATGAGTAATCCGCGGTCAGAAATGTTGGACAAGCTTATAATACCTAAGAGGTATGAGCATTAGCAGAGCTCTTGACTGAAAGGAGCTGTGCACAATGTTCAAAATAAACTCCATCAACGTGGGTGATTATCCTGCGTGCTCAGCGGCTGTGTCAGCATGGAAAGGAGAACCACAGTCGAGATCCATTTTGTAAGAAGCTTTCTTTGAAACGGCTTTATTGAGGTATCACTGACATATAAACAGAGCAAACCGACATCTGGTGTTTCCACAGCTCGCGAAGTCACCACCATGCTCGAAATAATGAACATGGCCGCACGTGTTTTCTCTGGCTGCGATTTCAAAGCACGACCAACCTAGTGGCTTAAAACAACACAGATTTAGTATCTTACAGTTGTGGAGGTCAGAAACGTTACGTCATTTGCACCGGGCTAAGAATCAAGGTGCCACCAAAGCTGTGGTCCTTTCTGGGGCTTCAGAGCGCATCCATTTCCGTGCCTCTCCCACCTGCCAGAGGCTGCCCACATTCCTTGGCTTGCAGCCGCGTGCGCCATCTTCAAAGCCCGTGATGCTGTATCTCCATAGTGGCATCTCCTTCTCCGACTCGGGGCTCTTCCACTTCCTTCTTCTGCCTTTGAGGACTGTCGTCTTGATACTGGGTCCACTCAGATAATCAGGATAAAAATTTCCCTATCTTAAAATCAGATAATCCCAGCATCCAGAATTCCGTGGGCAACCACATTTCCCATCGGCCATGTAGAGTGACATACTCACGGGTTCTGGGACTTGGGATGGGGACATTGTTGGTGAGAGGGGCATTATTTTGCTTATCACAATAACCGTTACCCTCAAGACTTTCCCCCTGTCCCTTGTATGTCCTTCCTCAGGCGTCTCCGCATTCTTTTACTCCCAGGGAACGACTGAACGGCTTTCTGTCCCATTTTTTAGAGTTTCTAGAAATGGAGTATGCAATGTATATTCTTTTTTATCTGACTTGTGTCCTTCTGTCAGCATAGTAAATCCGAGATTCATCCATGCTGCTCAGTGTACTGAGGGGTAGAGATTAGTTAAGTAAATAAAGCTTGAAAAAAATATTTCATTCCTTTTATTTCCTTGTAGTATTACTCTGTGTATGTACTGTGGCTTCTTTGTCCATTCATTCGTTGATGGACATTTGAGTCCAATATTGATGGGTTGTTCACAGTTTGGGCCTATTACCAATAAAGATGCTCTGAGTATTTATTATTTACAAGTTTTTGTATGGGCTTATGTTTTCACTTCTCTTGGATTAAAACCCAGAGCTAGAATAGCTGCCTCCCATCTGGTAGGTATATGTTGAACTTTTTAAGAAGCAAACTTTGTTTAAAAAAAAAAAAAAAAAAAAAAAAGAAATCACAAAGTGGTGGTACCAGCTGACATTCCAACAGCAGGTTCCTCCACATCCTCACCAACTCTTGGTGCAATTACTCGTTTTAACGTTAGTGACACCAAGATCTATTGGTTTAAGATCACGCACTGCTTCTTACCAACTGGGCGATGGTAGACAAGTCAGCAAGCTACTTGGAGCCTCAGTTGGATTATCTTTAAATGAGGAAAAGGAGATTTTCTTTTTTCCAACGAAACTCACTTGGTTACCGGAGGCAATATTATTTTTAGTTCTGTTAATTCTGTTAATATCGGGATTATTGGTAAGCCCTATGATCGTGGACTGAAATGTGATCTCCCACAAAATGCCACACATCGGGGAAGTTGTTCTCCCTTTGGAGGGGAACAGGAGGCTTTGTTAGAGCTCTGGGCAGTGTGCAAGAGAGAAAGTGAGCAGGCAGGAGAGTCACAGCGTGTCCTGGACCCGTGAGGGATGATTACTGGCTCTGCAGGTGGGCCCGCTCCCTTCCTATTTCCGGAGCTTTGCAAGAACGTCTCTCTGCTTCACACTCGCCTCTGGTCGGGGAATGATTCCACGCCTCCCTTAACGAGACTTTCAGAAGTTGTGCTAAATATAAACGTGAAAATTAAAGGCCCACCTGGTGCAACAAAGACTCGCTAGCGCCGGGGAGACGCTCTTTTCACACAGCGTTCAATCACCCGCTCTCTGCTTTCTCTGCCGGGCAGGAAGCCGGCCCTCGAGGACCTGGCTCTCCTCCTTCCTTTCGGCCCTGCAAAATCCCAGAGAAGCTTCGCAGAGTAGACGAGACTGAGTGGCAGACAGGGGACGGACCCTGAAACTCCCTGACACTCACCCCCAGGTGAACATCCCTTCCTCTTAGTTGTCATAAAATCCGGGAATCAGGTTATGGCCTTCGCAGCAGCACTGAGCTGAGGGGTGGTTGGGCACTGGGGTGGGGGAATGTCCACTGTGGCCATCAAATGCTGAGTCCCAGCTGTTAAATGTGGCCTAAGGTGACAGAGCTAAGGGGAAGGGTCGATCTGCACAACCAGGCCGGCGGGCTGGCCTGCCTTCTGTCTCCTTCCGTCCCTGCCTTTCTTCCTATTCCTACCTTCTTCCTGCCTTTCTTTCTTCTCTTCTTTTCTTTCCGTCTTCTCTCTCTTCTTACCCTCTTTCTTTCTCTTTTCCTTTTTAATTCTTTTCTGCCTCTAGGATGTTCGAGCACTGAAAAGGCTCGTTGAGGCTAAGAGCTCCGGACAGCGTTTCCCCTTGGGGAGGTTGCTAAAAGTCCTTCCTGGGTCTGGGAAGGTCTTTTTCCTCATCACGAACGTGGGTGGCACAAGTGCCTTCCGTTTAAGAAAACTCATCGAGCGGTACACTTACGGTTTTTGTGCTTTCCTGTATGTGTTCTTCCATAATAAGTTAAAAAAAAAATAGCTCTCATAAAAACTGTAAATGAGGCATACAGGGAGCTAGAAAATTTTCCTCTAATGCGCTGTCCCTGCTGTACAAATACAATTTGTCAGTTGGTCTTTGTACTATCCATTTTGTCGCGCGGTAGTCCGAAGAGAGAATTCTGGGCCAATCTAGCAATCCCAATTCAAAAGAATTGAAAGCAGGGTCTCGAAGAGATATTTACACACCTAAGCTCATAGCAGAATTATTCATAATAGCCCAAAAGGCGGAAACAACGCAGATGCCTCTCCACGGATGAAAGAAATGGGGTTAGTACACACAGGGGAGTATTATTTCAGCCTTAGAAGATAAGGACATTCTGTCACATGCTACAGTGTGGTTTAACCTTAAGTTCTAGGGCATGACCCGCTCACAAAAAGGCAAATACTACAAGACTCCACGTCTAGAAGGTATATAAAACACCCGAAGGTATAGAACCAGGAAATAGAACCGTGCTTAGCAGGGATCCGGGGAGGAGTGAAAGGGAGTTGTTTCTTGGTATAAAGTTACTTTTGCAAGACAAAAACCTCCTGGAGATCTGTTTCACAGCCCAGGGAACAGCCCTCACCTTACGGAACTAGACAGTTAAAAATGAGTAAGACGGTCCGTTTGATGGGATGTGCTTTTTTTTAACTTTTTCTTCTACCGCAATGAAAATAAAGATAACTGTGAAAACATCCAAGTCCTGTTGATTTTCCTCTAGTTGTATCTCTTAAAGACATAAAATGGTGTTTCATTTAATCGTCTGTTATGGCCACAAAGGAAAGAGACCACGAGGCGCCCGTCCTCAGCGGCCCCCGTCGTGCGTGGCCGTGTCTGAGAGGCAGCGGCGCCCAGCTCCCCCCATTTTTCCTCTTGAATGTTCCTTCAGAAATGGTGTTGCCGGGACAGGACCTCTCTTGGGTGGTTGTGGGACGGCCTCTTGATTCCGCACCTGCACGTCACAACTCCCCAGTCACAAACACATCGAGTTTGGGGGGACAATACCGCAAGTCCGTGGGGGGGTGCCCACGATGGTGCTCGGACACTGGGGTTCACAGTTGACCCCAGCTGAACGGAAAACCCCGAGTTCTCTTGCTCGGCGAAGGTCTGCATAAAGAGGAGATGCACGGATGCCTTTTCTAATGTCCGCACACAGGGTGTCGATGACGGGTGTAAGCCAGGCTGCTGTGTTCTAGCAGGAGGCTAGAACGGTGGGCGTCAGCGCGAGGCTGGTTTGTTTGTTACCGAGGAAGGGCCACCTGTGCCGGTGTTACCTTCCCTCGCCTGCCCGTTCTGCGAGCGGGGAAGACCTCCCCGCTGGATCCCTGTGTTCCCCTTCACCGGTTCCCCTGCTCCTCCCTGGCCTGGTTGACCCATCCAGCAGTGATTTTCTTTTTTATTCTTTTTTAAGAAAAAAATTTTCTTTGGGGCACCTGGGTGGCTCAGTGGGTTAAGCCGCTGCCTTCGGCTCGGGTCATGATCTCAGGGTCCTGGGATCGAGTCCCGCATCGGGCTCTCTGCTCAGCGGGGAGCCTGCTTCCTCCTCTCTCTCCCTCTGCCTGCCTCTCTGCCTACTTGTGATCTCTGTCTGTCAAATAAATAAAAATAAAATCTTAAACAAAAAAAAAGAAAGAAAAAAATTTTCTTTAAACTTTCAAGATTTTATTCATTTATGGCAGGGAGGGGCAGTGGGAGAGACAGAATGGCCAGCAGACTCCTTGTGGAGCACAGAGCCCGACGTGGAGCTCGATCTCACGACCGTGAGATCACGACTTGACCCGAAACCAAGACTTGGATGCTTAACTCAGCCCTCCGGCCGCCCCAGCGCTGTGTTCTTCTATCAAGAGTGAGTGCTGTGCCCGCTGCTCACTAGGATGGATGTAATCAGACACGCAAACAAGCAAATAGGAAACAACAAGTCTAGGCAGAAGACACAGAGAAACGCCGCCACATCGCCGATGGGGTGTGACACGGGGCAGCCCCCGAGGCAGACGGCGTGGTGGTTCCTCGAGAAAGAAAACAGACTTCCTTTGATCCGATAATTCAGCTTCTGGGTCTACACCACCAAGAGCTGAAAGCAGGAACCCAGAGAGCTGGTCGTTCCCCAATGTTTATTACCACCTCTTTCGCAAGAGCCAAAGGGATCCCAAAGCAGCCCGAGTGACCGTCACCAGACACGGAACCAATACACAAGCGTGGTCCATCCACATGACGGACGGTTATCTGCCCTAAACGGGGACCGACGTGGCTACCACATGCTTGGACCGGGGAAGTCCTACGCCGAGTGAGATTAGCCAGTCGGAAGAGGACAGACGGGGCACGACCCCACTTGGACGAACTCTCCCGTTGCGGGACACAAGATCAATTCGAGGTAACCAGGAGCCGCGGGGGGAGGAGATGGGGACTGAGAGCTGCCTGGTTCGCAATTTCAGTTCGCACGGGCCCAGACATTCTAGAGATGGATATTGCCAATGTTTGCACAACCGTGTGAACGTCCTTGATGCCACTAAACTGTGCTGAAAAACAGTCCAAATGGCTAACTGTAGGTTGTGTAAATTTCATCATAATAAAAAACATTAAAAAAAAAAAAAAGAGTGTGCAGTGAGATCAGTGGCAGGTTCCAAGGGCCGTGGTCAAAGCTACCAGGAGAGGACCCGGTGCTCGGGGGAGGCTGCGGGAAGAGAGAGAGGCCTCCTCTCCTGGGTGTGCGTCCTTTGGGGTTTTGCACCAGCGCAGAGGGCAGGGGGACAGAAAGGGACAGGAGGGGACGAGAGGGAAGAATGCCCTTCACCTCTCCCTGCCACTCCCTGCCACCTCTCCCTGCCCAACCTTCCCCACTATCCGCTGCTGGTCCCTGCAGCTGCTGGAGATAATTATCCACATGGCTTGAAACAACACCGTGTTATTCCCTTACAGCTCTGGAGCTCAGAGGTCTGTGATGGGTCCATAGCGCTGGTCCCTCCTTGGGGTTCTGTAAGAGAATTCATTTTTGTGCCTCCTCCCGCTTCTAGGGACACCTGCGTTCCTGGGCTCCTTCCATACTCCCAGCCAGCAGACGACCTTGTGACTCTGACTATGGCTTCCATCTCCAAACCTCCTTCTCCTCCTCGGACCGTCCCGTCTCCTTCTTAGAAAGACCCTCATGAGGCTATCAAGCTGCCCCAGATAATCCAGGATCACCTCCCCAGTCTCCAGATCGGTAACTTACCCCTCCGTTTTTGCCACATAAAAAGTCACAGGCTCCAGATTCTGCTGATTACGAGGCGGACGTCTTTGCGGGGCGTCTTCATTCTACCCACGACACTCATCCTGTCCCTCCACTCAAGCTTGTCTTTCTCCCAGGGGTCCTGTCTCCCAAGCTAACTCATCATGTAAAGTGCCCATCCCAGTTCACAGTTTCCAGACCTCTGAATGCTGCCTTCCCATTCCCACGGCTCACACCTTATCTGGAACCCGGTGGCCACCAGGAGAGTGAAGCTTCTGCTGTTCATTAAGAGATTCCTCGCTCCCCGGCCCTCTGTCTCACCGATACAGAATCGGGGTACACGTAGATCTGAAATTCCCCACTGGCACACCCACCATAGGCATTTCTCCAGGAAAGCCCTGAGACGGGGAATCGAGCTGCAAACGATCACCATGACTTCAGTAGAGTGTGGCCACAAGGGGCTTCCTTTGTCTGGCCTGGGACAGCCCACTGTTTTAGGACATTCGTCTCGTGGGAAAATACGTTTTGCAATCCAAGCAAATCACTTCCAAAAGGCAGTGTCGGAAGGCAGGCTGGGTGTGTAAGAATGCTCAGCTGACATTTGGTGTCTTACGTCCAACCACCTGAAGTCAATCCCATAAAATAACTAAGCAAATATTAAACGCACAAGGAAGACCAGGGAGAGGTCAACCGAGCCGCCCACAGAAACCCAACATCCATTTAGAGAAGCAGGTCGTGCAGTCAAAACAAACAAAGTAATTCGGAACTGCAGATTATGTAACGGACCAAACATTTCCTCTGACTTGCCTGGTCCTATCTTTCGGCAGATGTCACCTGAGAAGCCAAGCTTTCCTGGAGTCAACCGTAAGTCACCCTTCTCGCGGCGGGTTCACCTATACCGAAGGTCTACTCCGACCAGCCAACTTTCAGAGTTGGCACAGAGATTTACTCTCTAGCTGTCCTCTGTTCCTTTCTGGAGCACTTGCTTTTCTCCGGGGCTAACATCTCCTTATTCTGGAGTCTGCTGGCTCAAAACCGTAAGTTCTCCGCTCGAACATCCCTGCCCAATCAAGGAGACTCTCGAATTCCAGAACTTTCTGACAACTTTTCCCTACATCTTTAAGATCCATCTGTGCCGCGTTGTTTGCTACTACAATTAAATAAACAAAAAACAAGACAAAACAAAAAAACAGCATTAACAGGGGCCATCTGGGCAGGAAACACAGGGTTCCTCACACTGGGCTCATTTATACAATTATGGACATGGCTTGGGGCCAAGCTCCTCAAGCTTGTCCCCAAAATGTGTCCCCCACAGAGAAGTGCTCGAAAGTCTCTCTGGATCCCTTTTTGCGTTGAGTTAGGGTTTCTTAGTCTCAATCCTACTGGCCTTCTGGGCTGGGTGGATCTTGGTGGTGGGGGCCGCCCTTCGCACTGTGAGATATTTAGCTGTATCCCTGAATAATAGATTTCGGATCCTAGAGCCAACGGGTGACCTTTAAATTGTGAAGACCAACAAGAGATCGTTTGCTGCCTGCCCGGGTCGTACGAAACTCGAGTAGCAAAGTGCTTTCTGTGAGTGGATTTACTCACACAGCCACGCCGCTAATGGTGATGGAGGAGCTTCCGTCCTGCATGCCGGGCTGCTCCAGGATCGGAGACAAGGGAGACGGGTCCAGCCCCAAGGGTCGTATTCTCAGGATAGGGGAGAGGACCCATCAGGCTCCTGCTTGTCTGTGCCCTTTGAAAAAGGATGGGTCAGGAGGAAGGGTAAAATGTCAATGAGTCAGATTATTTGGGAGGTGGCTATGAATTCACAGGAAAGTTCTGAATTTAAAATATTTTAAAACAATTACACTTTTGTTGTAGTCAAGAACACAGAATAACCTGGATTAGGTTAATAAATTGTCATCTTAAAGATGTCCTTTGAGGGCTTGCTTTAATGAACAAATGAGAATAATTCATAATTCATGGGGCACTTTTGGGGAGCTTGAGGGGAAAAGAACCCAGTGAAGTTAGTTGTTAATTACCAAGTCAGAAATCCGGGAGTATGTCTGGAAGAGCCAATGTCACATTTTTTTTCAATGCCCGCTAAAAATATCAGCACTACAATAGGGAAAACTCAATTTCTAGTTATCTAATATTTATTAAATGCATGGAAAATAATTTATTAGTTTTGTTAAAAGGAGAATTCAGAAGAACCCGTGCCAATTAATTTACCAGGGCTATATTTTAATAGGCTTTTAAAAACACTTGTCCTGAATTAATTACTCCCAGACCGTTATTGAAAAATCACATTAAAACTCAAAAGCTACCTTCCTGTATTCATTCACTTCCTGATAATGAACTCGAAGGTAATTTCAGTGTCGCCGGCATGCACGCTCGCTTGTCCGAGTTCACATAGAGAGTCACAAAGTGCAGTTCTTTTTCTCAGGCTAGAATATATACTCCTGGTCCTTCATTGTCTCCAGAACCAGCAGGCTTCATCTCCAACGTCTCTGTCTCCAACTTTGGAATATTTCTTTTTTTTTTTTAAAGATTTTATTTATTTATTTGACAGAAAGAGAGACAGGGGGAGATGACATACAAGCAGGGGGGAGTAAGGAGACGGAGACTCCCCGCTGAGAAGGGAGACCAAGGCGGGGCTCGATCCAGGACCCTGAGACCATGACCAGAACTGAAGGCAGACGCCCAATGACTGAGCCATCCAGGTGCCCCTTAAGTTTAGGATCTCTTGAGGAAATTCACAGCACTTGATTCAGAAAACCTTTCCTCTCCTTCACTTGTCTCTCCACCTAGGATTGGTTATTAGGTAAAGAATGCAGCATCCCAGAACTGATATGCGAGATGCCTAGGACTTGAAAATGTACGTACCCATTCTCAGGTCCAGGTGGGCTCCAAGAGGCTCGGGAGACAGGGCAAACCCAAATGCTACAACAAAGCAGAAGACAAATACATAAATAAAAAATGAAAAATTAAAGAGCAAACCAATCAATAAATAAAACAAGAGGGCACTTGTATTACCCAATAATGTAATAAAACTGACAGCCTTAAACACTAAAGATGTGATATCACTACATGCATGAGACAGCACACAACACACGGCACGTGCTATTTACATGTGTGTAAATAGTCGTCATAGCTCCACGACCTGAAAAATTTATTTATCTGGTCCCTGCAATGTTTGCACCATGAAAATGATTAGCCAGCCTTTTCCTCATGGACTGAAGTTCACTCCCACCCAGCTTCTGTCCAAATCATCATGGAATGCAAATTAGTGCTGTCCAAACTCATTAGATCTTACTATTATGAGCTTGCTGATTCCTAGCGAGACACGTATGAGGGATTTGAAATTCACCAACATGTTGAAAACTCTGGAAGCAGGAAAGTTGAATAAGGTAGAGAGGAAAAAGTAGAACACATGTTCACAGTGGAAAATCAGTATGGACAAAAATTTAGCTGATTTCCTGATGCAAAGGTACTAGTAGACAGCTGGCTAGGTCCACTGGTCTTCAGCTGGCTTTCCCAACAACTGGGGTCCTGGCAGAGTGAGGGAACTCTACCCGGGTGATAGGCAGAGGTCTCAGCTTAAGGATGGAAGTTCAGGAAGTATTTAGAACTGAGAACTTGCTCTGAGCTCAGGCTTGGCTCTGGATGTAAGCCCACTCTGCAGAGTAGATCATTTCATGGCAAGACACCCAAACATTTCCTATTCTCCACTGAATTGTGCAGGAACCCCATGGAGACAGGGAGCCACCACCCATGGCTGGGAGCATGGAGTTTGGAGCCACTGCCTGGGGACACACTGTGTGGTACATACTGACCCTCCCTGGGCCTCAGTCTGTAAAAGGGAGATAGAAACAGTACCTTCATCAGGGGTTGTTAGGATTAAATGAGGTCATATCTGTAGAAGGGTTTAGAACAGTGGCATGCTGATAGTAAGCGGTATGCTGATAGTAAGCGGTACGTCTGACAAATTAGGAGACGTGCTCCAATCTGTTTTAGGATGACAGACACAGGTTAAGAATCTGGCCACCTAAGCAAGCATAAAAGGATTATATTCTACTTCCATATGGTGGGGACCTCTGGGTCTTGTCTGCCATGGGGACCCGGGGAGAGGCAGGGGAAAGGAGGAGGGGGCAAGGGGAGAGAAGAAGCTAGGAGGAGGGAGGGAGGGAGGGTGGGCATGAGCAGGGGGCACCTGGCGTCCTAGATGTCCCAACCACACGGGAAAAAGAAGAGAAGTGTCCTGTATTCGTCCCTCCCTGCCTCTCTTCCGGTCCCGAGAGCCCAGTGGGCAGGGTCTTGCCCTCTGCTGGCTGTACACCTGGGTTCCTATTACCTAGTAAGGCTGAAGTCATTCCTTCCAAGAACTGCTGGTTCATTCCCAGGAAATGTTGAAAACGTTTTACAGAGTCCTCGAGGATTCCAAGAACACGTTAGAGATCACAGGCCATAGAACAGGAGAAATCCCGAGGCACTGACCTGACCGGCCTTGCGATGGCCACCCACCAGAAAGTTTGGCCAGCTCTGTATCCAAAAACACTATCTTCTCCACCCAAATGCTTGAGTGCGAAGGTCTTGAATGTTCCCAAGTGACTAGGCATGTAGGGTTCCAGAACAACCATGGCGTGAAGCAGCCAAGGGACTGACTGTAGGATCTACAGTGTTAGCAGAACAGTGTAGCATCAATGGCGTACGGAAGCATGGCTCCAGAAGGCTTCTGGAAGGACAGAGAGCAGAGCCCAGAGAATGGAATCACAAGGCATGCTGGGAGTGTAAAATGCACACCAAAATTCAGAGAGACGCGGTCAAGCTGAAACAGCTCATCGATCATTCTTATATCGATTACAGGGTGAAATGATTTCATTTTAAAATATTGGACTAAATAAAACACGTTCTTAAAATTCATTCTGCTTTTTACTTTCCAATACTGGCTCTTGGAAAACCAACTCAGGGGCTCATGTCCTCTTTGCAGTCGACAGCGCTGAGCTGAAAGTTTCTGCAGAGAACAGGTCACCGCCCAAGAGCCAGAGACCAAGGGCAAGCCAAGTTTCCCTCAGAGGGCTGAAGCAGAGAGCAAGCGCAGAGGGAAGGGCAATCTGAGGGACAGGCAGCTCTCACTCAGGTAGAACAAAGAGGACTGAATAAGCAAATTACTAATCATGTGGAGATGAAAAATAGGTACCTGGCATGGCTCTCCTGGGAAGCTCCAGGAAAATGTCTTGCAAAACGCAAAGCAGCAAACCAGGGATAGACGAGATGCAGCCTGGAGAGAGGTTATGGGGTGGGAGGGTCGTTTCAGGATCATAGCTATGTGACCGTTTCAAGATCAAATCAGCGTCTTCGGAAGGAGGAGGGGGCAGGGTGGGCACAGGTGCGCTCTGGGTGGTGAGATGGGGTGGGTGAGATGTCTCCGTGAGCCCAAACACTTGGCAGACGCTGGAACACAGGTGGAAACAATCGGCATATGACCCTACAAAACCAAGCAATGGCACAGGACAGTTACTAATTCCAGAACGTGTTCAGAGTTGTACAAGAAAGGAAATGCGGCCATTGCTTACAGAGAATGTAGGAAGCCCTAATGTAAAGACTCTAAACAATAATCATAATCTCTAGATTGAAGGGACACGGAGAAGTTTAACTGGAGCATTAGCCAGCCAAATCCTCAGCCACCATAATCGAAGTGGACAAAATGACTAGAATGAAGCAATGAAAAAATAACAGTACATGCTTATTTTTTAGAAATATGCAGGTAAGTCACAGAAGAAATAGGTAAGAGTGGAAAGCTGTTGCTTTGTGGGTGAGTGGGATGGGGTGAGGTTTGGAGGGATGGAGCAGAGCATTTTGATAGTAATTTTGTTTATTAATTTTTTAAATGAACATACAATGTATTACTTGCCCCAGGGGTACAGGTCTGTGAATCATCAGGCTTACACACTTCACAGCACTCACCATAGCACATACCCTCCCCAATGTCCATCACCCAGCCACCCCATCTCCCCCTCCCCCCACCAACCCTCCGTTTGTTTTGTGAGATTGAGAGTCTCTTATGGCTTGTCTCCCTCCCGATCCCATCTTGTTTCATTTTTATCTTCTCTACCCCCCAAGTGCCCCACCCTGCCTCTCAAATTCCTCATATCAGGGACATCATATGATAATTGTCTTTCTCTGATTGATTTATTTCGCTCAGCGTAATACCCTCTAGTTCCATCCACATCGTTGCAAATGTCCAGATGCCATTTCTTTTGCTGGCTGCATAGTATTCCATTGTATATATGAACCATCTCTTCTTTATCCATTCATGTGTTGATGGACATCTAGGTTCTTTCCATAGTTTGGCTATGGTGGACATTTCTGCTATAAACATTCGGGTGCACGTGCCCCTTCAGATCTCTACATTTGTATCTTTAGGGTAAATACCCAGTAGTGTGACTGCTATGTCATAGGGTAGCTCTATTTTCAACTTTTTGAGGAACCTCCATGTTGTTTTCCAGAGTGGCCGCACCAGCTTGCATTCCCACCAACAGCGTAGGTGGGCCCCCCTTTCTCTGCATCCGCGCCAACATCTGTCATTTCCTGATTGGTTAATTTTAGCCATTCTGACTGGTGTGAGGTGGTTTCTCATTGTGGTTTCGATTTGTATTTCCCTGATGTGGAGGAATGTTCAGCATTTCTTCATGTGTCTGTTGGCCATCTGGATGTCTTCTTTGCAGAAATGTCTGCATGTCCTCTTCCCATTTTTTGATTGGGTTATTTGTGGTTTTGAGTATCAAGTTTGATAAGTTCTTTATATATTTTGGATACTAGCCCTTTATCTGATATGTCATTTGTGAATATTTTCTCCAATTCTTTAAGTTGTCTTTTGGTTTTGTTGACTGTTTCCTTTGCTGTGCAAAAGCTTTTGATCTTGATAGTCATTTTTGCCCTTGCTTCCCCTAACTTTGGCGATGTTTCTAGGAAGAAGTTGCTGCAGCTGTGGTTGAATCCATCAAGGATTTTGATGGATTCCTGTCTCCATTTGAGTCTATTTTTATGTGTGGTGTAAGGAAACGTTCCAGTTTCATTCTTCTGTCCAATTTTCCCAACATCATTTGTTGAAGAGACTGTCTTTTTTCCATTGGACATCCTTTCCTTCTTTGTTGAAGGTTAGCTGACCGTAGAGTTGAGGGTCTATTTCTGGGCTCTCTATTCTGTTCCAATGATCTATGTGTCTATCTTTGTGCCAGTACCATACTGTCTTGATGACGACAGCTTTGTAATAGAGCTTAAAGTCTGGAATTGTGATGCTACCAACTTTGGCTTTCTTTTTCAACATTCCTCTGGCTATTCTGGGTCTTTTCTGGTTCCATATAAATTTTAGGATTATTTGTTCCACTTATTTGAAAAAAAAAAAAAAGGATGGTATTTTGATAGGGATTGCATTAAATGTGTAGATTGCTTAAGGTAGCATAGACATTTTCACAATATTTGTTTTTCCAATCCATGAGCATGGAACATTTTTCCATTTCTTTGTGTCTTCCTCAATTTCTTGCATGAGTACTTTATAATTTTCTGAGTACAGATTCTTTGCCTTTTTGGCTAGGTTTATTCCTAAGTATCTTATGGTTTGGGGTGCAATTGTAAATGAGATTGACTCCTTAATTTCTCCTTCTTCTGTCTTGCTGTTGGTGTATAGAAATGCAACTGACTTCTGTGCATTGATTTTATATCTTGACACTTTATTGAATTCCTGTATGAGTTCTAGCAGATTTGGAGTGGAGTCTTTTGGGTTTTCCACATAAAATATCATATCATCTGCAAAAAGTGCTGATTTGGATGCCTTTAATTTCTTTTTATTGTCTGATTGCTGAGGCTAGGACTTCTAGTACTATGTTGAAGAGCAGTGATGATAATGGACATCCCTGCCATGTTCCTGACCTTAAAGGAAAAGCTCTCAGTTTTTCCTCAGTGAGAATGATATTCACTGTGGGTTTTTCATAGATGGCTTTGATGATATTGAGGAATATACCCTCTTTCCCTACACTTTGAAGAGTTTTGATCAAGAAAGGATGCTGTACTTTGTCAAATGTTTTTTTCAGCATCTATTGAGAATATCACATGGTTATTGTTCTTACTTTTATTAATGTATTGTATCACATTGATTGATTCATGGATGTTGAACCAACCTTGAAGCCCTGGAATAAATCCCACTTGGTTGCGGTGAATAATCCTTTTAATGTACTGATCCTATTGGCTAGTATTTTGGTGAGAATTTTCACATCTGTGTTCATCAAGAATATTGGTCTGTAATTCTCCTTTTTGGTGAAGGATCTTTGTCCGGTTTTGAGACCAAGGTAATGATGGCCTCATAAAATGAGTTTGGAAGTTTTTCTCCAGTTTCTATTTTTTGGGAACAGTTTCAGGAGAATGGGTAATAATTCTTCTTTAAATGTTTGGTAGAATTCCCCTGGGAAGCTGTCTGGCCCTGGGCTCTTTTGGGAAATTTTTGATGACTGCTTCAATCTCCTTACTGGCTATGGGTCTGTTCGGGTTTTCTATTTCTTCCTGGTTCAGTTTTGGTAGTTTATAGCTCTCTAGGAATGCATCCATTTCTTCCAGATTGTCAAATTTCCTCATGGATAGTTGCTCAAAATATATTATCATAATTGCTTGTATTTCTTTGATGTTGGTTGTGATCTCTCCTCTTTCATTCATGATTTTATTTATTTGGGTCCTTTCTCTTTTCTTTTTGGTAAGTCTGGCCAGGGGTTTATCAATCTTACTAATTCTTTCAAAGAACCAGCTCCTAGTTTCATTGATTTGTTCTACTGTTCTTTTGGTTTCTATTTCATTGATTTCTGCTCTGATCTTTACTATTTCTCTTCTGCTGGGTTTAGGCTTTTCTTGCTGTACTTTCTCCAGCTCCTTTACGTATAGGGTTATGTTTTGTACTTGAGACCTTTCTTGTTTCTTGAGAAAGGCTTGAATCGCCATGTCCTTTCCTCTCAGGACCGTCTTTGCTGTGTCCCACAGATGTTGAACAGTTGTGTTTTCATTCTCATTTGTTTCCATGAATTTTTTCAATTCTTCTTTAATTTCCTGGTTGACCCATTCATTCTTTAGTAGGATGCTCTTTAGCCTTCATGTATTTGGGTTCTTTCCAACTTTCCTCTTGTGATTGAGTTCTAGCTTCAGAGCATTGTGGTCTGAAAATATGCAGGGAATGATCCCAATCTTTTGGTTGAGACCTGATTTGTGACTCAGGATGTGATCTACTCTGGAGAATGTTCCATGTGCACAAGAGAAGAATGTGTATTCTGTTGTACTTTGGGATGGAATGTTCTAAGTATATCTGTGATGTCCATCTGGTCCAGTGTGTCATTTAAGGCCTTTATTTCCTTGTTGATCTTTTGCTTGGATAATCTGTCCATTTCAGTGAGGGGATGGTGTTAAAGTCCCCTACTATTATTGTATTATTGTCGATGTGTTTTTTTGATTTTATTATTAATTGGTTTATATAGTTGGCTGCTCCCTTGTTAGGGGCATAGATATTTAAAATTGTTAGATCTTCTTGTTGGACAGACCCTTTGAGTATGATATAGTGTCCTTCCTCATCTCTCATTATAGTTTTTGGCTTAAAATCTAATTTATCTGATATAAGGTTGGCATCCCAGCTTCCTTTTGATGTCTGTTAGCATGGTAAATTGTTTTCTACCCTCTCACTTTAAATCTGGAGGTGTCTTCGGGTCTAAAATGAGTTTCTTGAAGACAGCATATTGATGGGTTTTGTTTTTTTATCCATTCTGATATGCTGTGTCTTTTAATTGGGGCATTTAGCCCATTTACATTCAGGGTAACTATTCAGAGATTTGAATTTAGTGCCATTGTATTGCTTGTAAGGTGACTGTCACTGTATATTGTCTCCGTTCCTTTCTGGTCTACTACTTTTAGACTTTGTCTTTGCTTAGAGGACCCCTTTCAATATTTCCTGCAGGGGTGGTTTGGTGTTTACAAATTCTTTTAATTTTTGTTTGTCCTGAAAGATTTTTATCTCTCCTTCTATTTTCAATGATAGCCTAGCTGGATATTCTTGGTTGCATGTTTTTCTCATTTAGTGCTCTGAATATATCATGCCAGTTCTTTCTGGCCTGCCTGGTCTCTGTGGATAAGTCCACTGCCAATCTAATATTTTTACCATTGTGTGTTACAGACTACTTATCCCGAGCTGCTTTCAGGCTTTTCTCTTTGTCCCTAAGACTAGTAAGTTTTACTATTAGATAACGATGTGTGGACCTATTTTTATTGATTTTGAGGGGGGGGGTTCTATGTGTCTCCTGTATTTTGATGCTTGTTCCTTTTCCCGTATTGGGGAAATTCTCTATTATAATTTGCTCCAATATAACTTCTGCTCCTCCCATTTCTTTCTTCTTCTTCTGGAATCCCTATTATTCTAATGTTGTTTTGTCTTATGGTGTCACTTATCTCTCGAATTCTCCCCTTGTGGTCCAGTAGCTGTTTGTCCGTCTTTTGCTCAGCCTCTTTATTCTCTGTTGTTTGGTCTTCTATATCACTAATTCTCTCTTCTGCCTCATTTATCCTAGAAGTAAGAGCCTCCATTCTTGATTACACCTCATTAATTTCCTTTTAGATTTCAGCTTGGTTAGATTTTAGTTCTTTTATTTCTCCACACAGAGTTTCTCTAATATCCTCCATGCCTTTTTTGAGTCCAGCAAGCACCTTGAGAATCGTCATTGCGAACTCTAGATCTGACATATTACCAACGTCCATATTGATTAGGTCCCTAGCCATCGGTACTGCCTCTTGTTCGTTTTTTTGTGGTGAGTTTTTCTGCCTTGTCATTTTATCTAGATAAGAATATATAAATGAGAGAATAAAATACTAAAAGGTGGCAAAGACTCCAGAAAAATGTATGCTAACCAAATCAGAGGAGAGCCCAAAACAGAAGAAAGGGGGTAAAAAGAAATTTAAAAAATTATACATATATATATTTATTAGCCTCGTGAATAGAACAGAGCCACCCACTTGATTTTGGGTGTATTTTGGTCTCTTAGAAGAAACTACCTTCCAAAAAAAGAAACTATCTTCCAAAAATAAGGGTAAACATGATGAAGGGGTGGAATATGACTGTAAAGATGAAAATTTAAAAAAAAATTCTAGAAAAGGAATTGATAAGTTGGTTGGAAAAAGAAAGAAGAAAAAAAGGAGGGTGGGGTAGAACGTGCCCAGGCTGGAAACTAGAACAAAGCTCTGTGCTAGATTTAGGGTATATTTTGATTTATTAGAAAAAATCGTATCCCCCAATTTTTTAGACAAAGCAATAAAACCCTATATGTCTACCCCAAAACAGTTAAATATAGTGAAGGATAAAATATGCCTATAATAATAAAGATTTAAAAAGATTTTTTTAAAAGAAAGATATTATTAAGATAAACTGATTAAAAAAGATTAAAGGAGGGAAGACGAAACGTTAAAAAATTAGAATAAGAAAAAGATAAAATTAAGAAAATTTAATTAACTTTGCAAGACTAAAGAACCATGGGGAGAGAGCCATGAATTTCACGGTTTGCTTTCTCCTCTGGAATTCCGCTGTTCTCCTTGATCCGTGAGCTTGGTCTTGCCTGGATTTCTTGCTGATCTTCTGCGGATTCCGAAGCATCTTTGCGCGAGGAGGAATGGCAGCGCCCTTGCCAGGGGCGGGGCTAAGTAATCTGCTCCGGTTCGGGTTCGCTCTGGGAGCTTTTGTTCCCTGAATGCTTTCCGTAGAGCTCTGGAGGCCGGAATGAACATGGCGGCCACCCGGAAGAGCCGAGAGCTGGGGCCGCTCCTCCGCAGAGAAGGAAGGGGAGTGTCCCCGGATCTGCCCCTGGTGGGGTCTCCGCTCTCAGAGCAGTGTCCCGACGGGGCCGCAGATCTCCGCACAGAGCTCACTCCTCCGCGCCGTGTCTGCAGCCGCCTTCCCTGCGCCCATACCCGCGAGCTCTGCGACGCTCAGACACCCCTGGTCTTTCCGTGACCCCACGGGCCCTGAGGTCACGCTGTCCCCACGATGGCGCCCCCGCCGCTTCGCCTCTGCAGCGCTGCCGCTCAGTGGAGCCGACTTCTGGAGCTGCCGACTTTGTGCCCTGCTTCTCCCCCAGTCGCTGGGAGCCGGCCTCGTCCCGCGCCCCGTGGTCTGTGTTCCCGTGGCTTCGGGTTCACGTGTCCGCACGTCCTGCCTTTCAGAAAGCGGTCGCTTCCCCGTTCCCAGAATTGTGGCTCTTCGCTTTGACCTGTTGCATCTGTCGGTGTTGGGAATGGTTTGATGACTATCTCGCGGATCGCCTGCGGCCTGATAACGTCTCAACCGGCTACTCCTGGGCCATCTTGCCTCTCTCACCTGGTACTAATTTGTTTTTAACGGTTTTATTTACTTATATGACAAACAGAGATCACAAGCAGGCAGAGAGAGGAGGAAGCACCTTCCCTGCCGAGGAGAGAGCCTGATGCGGGGCTCGATCCCAGGACCCTGAGACCATGACCTGAGCTGAAGGCAGAGGCTTAACCCACTGAGCCACCCAGGCGGCCCAAACCTTATAGTAATTTTTGACTGATCTATGTGCATGCTTTCGTTTGACTTAATACATCTTTTTTGATTTTTTTAAAGATTTTATTTATTTGACAGACAGAGATCACAAGTAGGCAGAGAGGCCAGGCAGAGAGAGAAGAGGAAGCAGACTCCCCGCTGAGCAGAGAGCCAACGTGGGGCTCCATCCCAGGACCCTGGGATCATGACCTGAGCTGAAGGCAGAGGCACTGAGCCACCCAGGTGCCCCTTAATACATCTTTTTAATTCAACAGAGCTTCCTGGTCAGGTGATCTTCCTTGTATGAAATGAAATTTTGCCAGAATTTGGGTCTTCATCATTTCTTTTTCCCTGTACCATGTAAAGAAACAAGTTTCAAAATAGTCATCCTTGCCAACCAATAATCTACATCAGTGGGTGCATGGCATCGTCGGCGAGTCCCTTCAGTCCTCTCGGTCTCTTGTCCTTCCTGCTCAGAGACAACACCAGGCCCCTGCCCCTTGCCACCAAGGCAGCAAATGTCACATCCCCCCCCCTGCTCCTCTTGCTATGAATTCTTCCTGGAATCCTTCCTCCTCCTGGCATCGCCCGGCTGTCGAGGTCACCCTCGGTGATTTCACAGATAGAGGACAAGGGCTAATGCATCCTTGGAATAGCATTTGTTAAGAATACAATTTCAGCGTGCATGTTTTAAAAGGACTCCGCGTGGATCCGAAAATATTCATGGAGATGGAGAGACCCACGAGGGGACCTCTTGTCTCTCCTGTTTCACCGACGCCAGGCAGCTTGGTTTTCAAGGTGGCTACTTCTCCACCTAAGCGCTTGACTTTTCCCCCAGCTACATTTTCAGAGAAAGCAGTCTCACCTGTGGGATTTCACCATGACAGGATTTGCCATGTACTCACTAGGGGGAGAAAAAATTGTTTTTTCCATAGAGATTCGAACACTTGAAAAAAAAAAAAAACAACAACAAATGCTGACAGTCTGATAGATTTTTTTGGATCACCATTTTGAAGGGCTCAAATTAAGGTTTCCTATGGATATTCTCTGTCTCTATGTCTCTGTGTCGCCCTGTGTTTCTCTCTCTTTTCCTAATTTGCAGGCTCATGTGGCCTCATACAGATATACCCCAGCCGTGGAGACAGTCACTGCTGGAGTGCAGGTGCCCCGGGAAATGAACGATATTGGAATACCATGGGAAAAATATGGTAACGGAGTAACGGATGCCATTTTGGAGAAGTTTCTCCTCTGGGCAGAATTGTTTTGTGAATGTAAACACAGTAGAAATGAGACAAAGTCTTGTCTGGCAAACGTTTGTCTTTAGCAAGCCAATGACTACACTCATTGGAAAATGCATCAGAAGCATTTCAAGCAAGCAAAGGGCTCTCACCGACCGCCCTTCCCCACAGGGGTGGCATTTGGAAAGGGAAACTTCTTGCTATGTCCCTCCGTGGAATGCTTTTGCTGGTGGATATAACAACCTCTTTCTCAATAGCCGTCCCGAATTTTTTTTTTTTTTAAATTTTGCCATATCATGGGACTGTTTTCCGTCCACTAGAAGAAACGCTGGTGGTGGTCTTCCATTGGCGTGCATCAAGAGTCTTCATTGTTTGTGACAGCTGTGTTTTATGGCTCAAGTCTCACTCTGTCTCACTGGTGGGATATCCCTGTTTTTCACAAAGTTTCCCTTTGGGAACCCTTCACCTTTGACTCTTAGCACTTCTGCACGGCCTCAGGAATATTCTGGCCAACAACAGATGTCTTCAAGCCCAACTAGTTTGTTTCCTGAGTTCATAACTGTTTTGGCCTATTGATTGGATAACTGGTAGCGTCACACAGGACTATGACATTATATTTTTGTAGCACTCAAATGACTGCGGACACATAAGCTTTGAAGAAAGCTTTCTGCAAATGCTGGTTGAATATCCACTTTCGTTGCAGCCCCTTTCTGGTTGGTCGGGGCAGCAGGGAGCACCCTTGTCTGTGCCTTTGCAGAAAAGAATGAGTGAGCCCCTACTCAGGCACTTAACACAGGGCCCTCCGTCAGCTTCCAGCCCTGCAGTGGGGAGAGGCAGAGTGGGGTGTGAGTGGCCCTCGCCGGGACATCCACGCCTATGGCAATTAGTGCCAGGCTGGCCTCCTTCTTGCCTCGATGAGTCTGGGACCCAGCATCTCCTTCAAGTGAGAACGAAATAATTGAAAACTTGCTTTCTTACTCCGCATGATTTTCCCCTGGAGCATGAAAAGGATTGCTAAGTGTCTACCGTGGGCAATGCAAACCAGCAGTGCCATCAAAGCATGTTGTAGAATTAATCTGAGAGGGTAGGACCTGCATTTGTTTTTGTTTTTTTTTACCTACTCATCATAAAAGAGTCGGTTTCAAAACCACCGAGATCGAACGACTACAGGCCTGGGAGAGGGGTTTGGGGGGCAGGGAGGCCCGATCTTTGACTGGTCTCAACAGATGTCAGGTCCCCACCACAGGTCTCAGATCTCTGTCCAAGACGAAGCAGTTGGAAAGGAACTGGTGCTCTCCATGTGACTGTTGATTCTCTTCAGCTGAGCAGCTGAGGGTGGTGGGGGGAGGCACTGCAAAGCCACCCGTACCATTGTTATCAGCGTCTGCGTAAGCATTCTCGTTCACGTGAGCCCTGTTGAATGAAAGATGACATTGTTTGCTAGACGTCTCTGCCTCTTGACAGATACCTGTTGGAAGCCCTCTATTTCCCTTTGGTTGTTCTCAAAGCCACTTTTGGAACCAACCACCTGTTTCCAGAGAAAGTCTGTTTCCACCTCCCATCCCTGCTGGATGGGGAAAGCTTCTTCCTAATGCAGGCTTCTTGTGTAAACCAAAGCTGGGGTGTTCTGGGACTTTGGGGGCTCACGGTGGGTCACATCACGAACTCGAACGGTTGGCGTGCAGAATGGTTTTCTTTGGAACTGGAATGTACGGACAAAAATAAAACCATTGTCAGTTCGTTGCGTACCCTCTGGAAATCTGGAAAACAGCAATCACTCCCGGGCATTTATTGCAGAGACATGAAAACTTAGGTACACGCAGACACGTGTCCATAGCTGCTGAATTTGTAGCTGTCAAAACATGACGTCACCCCCGATGTCCTTCAGCAGGTGAATAGTGTACATCGAAAGCACAAAATACAACCCAGCGGCGAAAAGGAACACACTAGTTACTGGTACACATTGCAACTTGCTTGAATCTCCAGGAAATTAGCCTGACTGTAAAAAGCCCATCTCAGAAGGTCACATATTGGGGGGGTGCCTGGGCAGCTCAGTTGGTTAACCTTCTGGCTCTAGATTTTGACTGGAGTCATGGTCTCAGGATGGAGAGATGGAGCCCACTGTCGGGCTCCGAGCTCAGCAGGGAATCTGCTTCTCTCCCTCTGCCGCTCCCCCTGCTTGCCCTGTCTCTCAAATAAGTAAGATAATCTTTAAAAAAGAAAAAAATAAAGGTCGCATATTGTATGACCAACTGTGAAGTATCCTCACGATCACACAATGTGTAGAGATGGGGACCGGATCCCTGGTTGCCAGGGGTTCGGAGTGGAGGCAGTCGATGTCATTGTAAAAGGTTACTTGCCTTGTGGTGATGTCTCTGTCTTGATAGGACTGGTTTATAGGAATTCCCAGAAATGGTACAGTTGCCTAAGATTATACACAATGACATCGACATTTCACAAGTACACGAAAAAAATGTGAGATCCAAGTAGGGATTGTGGACAAATTCGGTGTATTACACTTATGTCACTTTCCCGGTTTTGATCACGGACTACGGTTCTGTAAGCTGCCACTCTTGGCAGGAAACGGGAGGCGGGAATAAGAGATTTTTCTACACTATTTTTTGCAACTTCCTGGGAGTCTATAATTATTTCAAAATACAAAGCTAGAAAATCTTTGGTGGAAAAATATTGGCTCCTAGGAAAATCATCTGTGAAATCTGTCGGATTAGTTCATTCATATGTCTGGTAAAAAAAAGAAAAAAAGTTCACGCTGGGATGGTTCTCGTGTTCTGTCCCTGAGCAGGCACTATGAAGAGAACCAAATGCCTACATACAGTACCTTTGTCTAAAAATCACATTTTCTCCAAGTTTCTGCTATTTCAGAAACAAGAAATGCCAAACATAAGTTAATCACTCCGTCATGGTTGGTTAACGGAGAGGGACGTATATGTTAAGATCATTTACACATTTGTGTCTACACCTTTTTCTCGGTGAATCACGCAGCCCCCTTAGGGGGTCTGTGCCCTACTCCCCATGTCCGCAGCAGCCTGTTTGGCTCATCCACTCCCAGACGCAACCAGCATCAGAAAGCTCACGCTCCTGCTTCATTGCCTCTGAATCCTGTAGTCGAAATGCGGCCTGCTTTTCCCTCTGACTGCATGGCCGGAGAAGCGTCTTGGGAACTCTCATTGAATAATTAATTTTTAGCTTTAAATAATTCACTAGTCCTGGCCTGCGTAATTACTGGGGACCAAAGAATTAATTAGTTGGATGGTTTTTCTTTCTTCTCCTTTGCTTGGAGGGAGGGCTAGGCATCTCTGAGCGGAACCTAACGGCGCAGCCTCTAACGAGGCCATCACCGTCGCGATGTCGGAGTCAGTCACGGCAAAAGGACAGTAAAGATCTTGATCCCGCACTGGCCTCAAGCAGACACTGCACTTTGAACTCTCCCGTAATCTTGTCCTTGGTAGCCCACACAACCCTCCCCGATTACTTCTGGCGATGAGGACCAAGGAAATAAAAACATGATCCCAAATCCTGACTTTAGAACATGGGTCGGGCAAACTATGGCCCATGAGGGAAACCTGGCCCATTGCCTGATTTTGCAAATAAAACTTTATTGGTGTTCACCCATGCCCATTCGCGAACATACTGTCCGTGGCGGCTTTGAGCTACCATGGCAGAGTTGAATGGCTGTGGCAGAGACCATATGGAGAGCAGACCCTAAAATATGTATTCTCTGGCCCTTACAGAAAACCTTTGCTGAACTCCAGTTCAAGCCATTCAGGGGGTTACCGGGGTGGCTCAGTGGGTTAAAGCCTCTGCCTTCAGCTCAGGTTATCCCAGGGTCCTGGGATCAAGCCCCGCATCGGGGTCCCTGCTCAGCGGAGAGCCTGCTTCTCCCTCTCCCTCTGTTGCTCTGTCTACTTGTGCTCTCTCTATCTCTCTGTCAGATAAATAAATAAAATCTTAAAGAAAGAAAGCCGTTCAAGCCACCAGGGTCCGGTTGATTCAAAGCGGCTTTGCTGGATGGTCAACACCGTGGAAACCCAAACACTCCAATAGGATGTCTCCCTGCTCTTGATTCCTGAGGGAGGGAAGAAAAATGGAAACAAGAACCCAAAGCCCTAGATCATCTGTAACTGGGCTCTAGGCTTTGGAATATTTAGGATTAGGGCTTCACTGAGCAGAAGCCAGCTTCTCCAATCTCATCACCTTTCTCATCACGTTTAACCTGTCTTCTCCTCTGGAGAGCAAGGAGGTGAGGAGATTTGGCGAGAGAAGTAAGTTCAAATCCCCGTTCCCTCGGCGGCTGTGATATGTCAGAACCTCTCTGTTTCCTCAGCTGGTGGCAGATCATATTCTCCCTTTGCCACGGGGTCCTCTGAGGGTCATGGACACTCACGGATGGAAAGTGTTTATCCTGGTGCCCAGCAGAACTACACAGAATAATGAGCCTTGGTTGATTCTATCATTATAATGACTCTTTGCCCAAGATACCTTGTATCACCCGGTGATCGGTTGATCCGGTAAAATGCAGAGTTCTCTGTATCTATAGCTCGTACCAGAAATTGCAACCCCAAAAGCTCATTGGAGCCAGCATCATCCTAGAAATGGACGGGACGTCCAAAGGATAGCCTAACCTTCTGGACGGGCTGAGAGCCGTTTCTCCACAGGGACCTGGGCCCCAGGGCCATCGGCTAAAAGCCACAGTGCTTTGGCATAAATAGAGCTTCGTATAAAATGGAAACAGTGACAACGCATGACCCAGGCTTAAAGACAGACGGAGACGGCAAATGGGAACAGAGCAAAATATTTCGGAAATGTCACCCCTGATGACCTTGCGGCTCAAACCAGGAATCTGCGCTTCCTTCTGGAGTTCTCGGCATTCCTGGTCCCCGGAAGCTGGGTCACCAAGTCCGGACTTCCCATCCATGACCTTCCTGCCCTCCCCCTCTCCCCCTCCCCTATCTCTTGTCTCCTGAATTTCGCAGTCCTTCCTGGTCTCCATGACGCTGGTCTTGTTCTTTCAGTTTGCAAGTCACCCCCGTCTCCTAAAACAAATCCCGGCCATCACATTCCCTTTGGAAACGCCTGCCGTAAAACACACCCGAAGCACGAAACTGAGTACTAGCGACCCTTTAGGACACAAACGGGGTTGTGCCACCGTGGTACCCCGAAAGGAAGCCCCACCCCTTTGAGGAGCCCAGGTGGCTCAGTCGGTTAAGCATCGGCCATTTGGCTCAGGTCATGATCCCCTGATCCTGGAATCGAGTCCCACATTGGGCTCCCTGCTCTGTGGGGAGTCTGCTTCTCCCTCTCAGCCACAGTGCAGTCGTGTTGTCGCTCATTCTTTTTAATACCAGAGTAACATTCCAGTTCAACTCCACAGTTATCTATCTGTGGGTCCATTCACTGACACTTGGGTCATTTCCCATCTGGGGCTGCTGGAAGTAGCTCCCACGGGGAACGCTGGTGTGCACCCTTTGGTTTGAGGACCTCTGTCCAGCTCTTTGGGGTAGACACCCAGGAGTAGGGCTGCTGGGTCGTAGGGTAATCATACACTGAACTTACTGAAAACATATTTGCAGTGCCGTGACCTCACACCCCATTCTCAGCACGGTGCTGGGGCTCAGCAGATATTTGAAGGAATGAAGTTTCCAGCGGCAACCATCACCCTGGGACTAAATCAGGCCCATCAAGGATGATGAAGAGACAGGTGGATGTTCATCATGGATGTTCATGGTCTCCTTTCTGGTCTCTGCCCAAACTCACCTCACACACACCCATTTCTGTTTATTCATTACTATCATGTGTCCTAGCCATTCTTCTTACGATGGCACACTCAGAGGCCATGTTGCACTCACTTGATAAGCTCCACTAATTTGAAACATAACTAGATGTTGTAATTACATTACAAAAATGTAATGTCATTGGATGGGTCCTTGGGTTAAGAGCTGGTTTCACATTGGGTTTGCCCAGGTGGCTTAGCTGGTTAAGCAGGCAACTCTTGGTTTCAGCTCAGGTCATGATCTCAGCTTCTTGGGATCGAGCCCCACTTTGGGCTCTGTGCTCAACATAGAGGTCACCTCATTCCCTCCCTCCCTCTCCCTCTGCCCTTCCTGCTTATGCTCTCTCTGTAAAATAAATAAATCTTAAAAAAAAATTAGATTCCTATTGCTTCTGATTTAACCTTTTCCAAAATGTTGAACTGGCCGCTTCCATACTGAGACTTTGTTACCCTCGGTCATTATGGTTTAGGAAGACATGTGTTGTTCAACCCTCACATGCAAAGAAAACCTTGAAAAACAAGTGATGTAGGCCGCGATAAGACACCAGTATCTGTGCACTGGAACAGCTGATGTTATGAAAACATTCAGGGTGTACAAGGGTAACCACAATCCTCAGAAAGTGCTGGTTCGTGGGTGTTTAAAATAGTGCCACCGCTGGATGCCTGGTTGGCTCACTTGGTAGACCATGTGACTCTGGGTCTTGGGATTGTGACTTTGACTCCCATGGAGGGTGTAGTGTTCACTTAAAAAAAATAGTGCCAGGGCAGCTGGGTGGCTCAGTTGGTTAAACGTCTGCCTTCAGCCCACGTCCTGATCTTGGGGTCCTGCGATAGGGAGTCTGCTTCTTCCTTTCCTTCTCCCTCTGTGCTCTCTCTCTATCTCAAATAAATAAATTTAAAACAAACAAACAAACAAACAAACAAACAAAAAAACCTAGCGCTACTGCCTCGGGAAAATATTTAGCATGTATTGGGGTGCCTGGGTGGCTCAGTTGGTTGGCTGACTGCCTCTTGATTTTGGCTCTGGTCATGATCTCAGGGAGATTGGGTCCACTTAGAAACCACACTCGTCGGGAGTCTGCTTCTCTCCCTCTCCTTCTGACCCTCCCCCCGCCCAACTCATAAGCATGAGTGTGCTCTTTCTCATAAATAAATCAGTCTTAAAAAAAAGAAAAAGACATTTAGCACATATCTCTCTGGTGCTTAGCCATCTCACCTCTAGATAATTACCTAAGAGAAAGTGAATGATTACAGTTATGAAAACCTTGTGCAAGAAGCTATCTTAGGTACAGTCACCGAAACCTGGAAGCGAACCAGGAGTCCACGCCCAGGAGAATGGCAAATGAAGCAGAGGCTTAGCCATCAGATGGCCCACCCCTCACTCATAAAAAGGAATGGCCTATCGCTACCCACGAGAACACACAGACGGATTTCCCACCCATTGCACCAACTGGAAGAAGCCAGTCACAGAGGAGTAGCAACGACAAGGTTATGCGACGTTCAAGAAGGACAAATCTGATTTGCAGTGGCGGACGGCAGATCTACGGCTGCTTCCGCATAGAGAAGGAGTAACTAGCAAGAAACACAAGGAAACCGTCTGGATGGGGACATGTTCTGTGTTCGGATGGGTTACGAGATGTGCTCATTCACCAAAACCGACCCAAGCAACCATGTAGACCTACGCATTTCACTGTTTGTAGATTCAACGTCAATTTTAAAACAATGACATCAAAGCCATACTGCTGCTTCAGGACAGGAAGACAATTTACAGAAATACCTCATTTCTTACTGTTTCATCTGAGCAATGACTGAATCACATGAGGCCTGTCCCCGCATTTTAGGTGGTAACGTTCGTTCGTCTTCCTTGCTTGGTACTCTTAGGATCACTTAATTTTTTAAAAATTACTTTTAGGCACTGAATTTTCATCATCGAAAACATTGGTGTTTTGAGTAGTTGGGATATAATTTTCAGATCAACATCCTCATATACTCATTAGACTAAGGAAAAAAATAATCTTTTAAAGTATTTGTGTCCGTCGGCTTTCGCTATCTTAAATGGACAAACAGTTGGTTTCAAGCAACCACCATGCATTCAGCTCGCGGCTCATGGGTCAGCCTTCAGGGTCAGGCTCAGCCAGGGGAGCCTTGTGGTCGCGCGAGGCTGGGTTCCCTTGTGAATCAGCCGTGACCCGTCCTTGTCCACGCTGAGTTATCGGAACATGCCATCGTACGTGACCATAGTGCCCGACGAGAGGCCAAGGTTGTGGGTCTGTTGTCATTTTGAAGAGGGACACAAGCTGCATTAGGATCTGCAGTAAGTCCGTCTGGGAGGCAGAAGCGGAGAGAAGCTGACTTCATGGTCCTCCCCAGCCCCCACGCTTCCGGCCTTGTAAAGGGTTCCCTTCTCAATTTGGCTTCCTCTGCAAAGCAGGGTTGGAAATCCTCCTGATAGTAAAATCTAGCTGCTTTGTCCTCCTTGGCACTGATGAAGAACCAAAAAGCAAGCTTGCTGTATTTCTGCAAATACCCAACAAAATCTCTGGGAGCTTCATGTCTGGAGCTGACACCGTTGCAGGAATCTAGGACGGCGCTGATAACTCAGATAAAACAATCCCTGCATATTCTTAGTGTGCATACGAACCCGGGCGTGATCATCCCTGAACAGAAAAGATTGCAATGATTAAAATGGTTGAAATGAACCAACATGACTTCTGTCAAATGTAAAGCAGCCACACCAAGAATTTGTTAGGCTTCCTAATTAAAATTGGAAATTATCCACCTGAAGGCGCAGAAGGGTGACACAAAGCAGATTTTTGAAGGATCTTTCTGAGTCTAGCGGGTGCGTTCTATTATGTGCAATACCGACGTCCCTGTCTGTTACAATAAAAGCAAATCGAGCCTAAAAAAAAAAAAAAATCTTGGCCCACAAGAGACGGTAGAGTCATTTCCACCTTGCGCTTCTGCATTAACTTTTAATGCTAACAGCTAATGGTTCTGAAGTGCCATTGTCACTGGCACTTATGTCAAGTTCTATTTTCTCTGTCTGTTGGTGGGGGGCTTCATAATTATTTCAGTGACCATTATGGCCAACGACGTTTCTCCCCCAAATCATTTCTCCTATAAAAGGTGGGATATCGTCCTGGATGTGGAGGGGGGAACCTGCCAGATTCCCCACGGAGGGGCTGAAGACGCAGACACAGGGAGTAGGGATGGGGAAACCAAAGACCCTCTCCTGGCCCCCTCCACTGAGGATCAATGTTTCATCTTTTCTGCTCGAGAACTCTGATCCAGTTAGTAATTGAGGCTAGACTGTGCTATCCCACACATGGCCTCCTCCTGTCATTCTTTTGGCCACAAAGACATTACTCTGTGAAGGGTCAGGTTTCTGTTTTGTAGAGCAGTTCATTTTGCTTTCACATACTATGTTTAGGAACCAAACACACACACACACACACACACACACACACACACGAAAGCTTAATTACATTTAATCTGGGACCTGGATTTGACCGTCCAGAGTCTGTGTGTGCTTGTTAACGGGGTTCCCTGTTTTCAGACCATGGGCACACCTGTGTGTTCCCGTCCCCAGCCCCGCACTGGACACTCTATGCTCTGCCTTGCTGCCTTGCCGTTATTTTAAATCTTAATTGATCTACGTTGCCTTCGTGCCTCGAGCTGGGCTTTTACGTTATAAGACTTTCCAGATTCGGGACCTGCCCCCTCAACGCAGAGGCTGAGACAGTTGCGGTGTGGGTAGTTGACGTGTGCGCGAATCCTGGGAGGCAGCCGCCGACAGAGGAGGCGCAGGAGGTCTCCGAACACCCTGGGCGGCTGGAGCCCACGTACGGGCGCCTCGGCCACCGTGGGACATGCCTCAGAGGCATCCTGCCTGAGGGCTGAGGGTTATTTGCTCAGCATTGCTTTCAGAAGCCACAGCTGTGGCTTGTGTGGCCCTCGGACTATCATGGTCCTTTGCATGTGATGGGGAGCGGGGAGAAAACAAGCGGGATCCACTAGCAGGAAGACCACCGCCCGCAAACCAGGCAGCAGGCCCTCCCCAGCTGGGCTCTTCCCAGCCCCTGACCCTGGACTTCCCGGCCGCCAGCACGGTGAGCCGTACGTGTGCGTCGCTGGTACGGTCTGTGCTGGCAAAGACAGGGCGCACGCCCTGAGCCGCCCGCGCACACCATGCCTGTCTGTAACCCAATGGCTGGCACTTAGTCCCGCGGTCGCTCTTTGCTATAAATAGGGCCGGAGAATGTGATCCTTATTTTGGGGTGGCCAGTGAGAAACAGCAGGTTTGATTCTGCGGGTCACCGTTTCTCGACCCCTGCCTGATGGACATTTTGGGCAGGGTGATTCTTCATGGTGGGAGGCTGTCCTGTGCCGCGCTGGGTGTTTGGCTTCCCTGGCCTCCACCCACCAAGCCAGTAACTTCTTTCCCACCGCCCCCCACCCCCAAAGAGAGATAACCAGTAAAAATGTCTCCAGACATTGCCCGATGGCCTCCGTGGGTCAAGTTGCCTGGGGTTGACAACGGCTGTTAAAGGGATGAGGGGACGTAAGAGACGCCTTGCTGGCGAGATGGGTCTCTTTCCTGTATCTAGGCAGCCCCTAGGCTCCCAAGGGAGGTCGGGCGGCTGTTTTGTTTCCAGGTTAGTGGGCAGGCTGGGCTCCGCTGGAGCTGTTGGGTGGTGTTTTAGCCCCGTCGCTGACCTTGTCGGCTCCAAGTCTGATGCACCCTCTTGGAGATTTTGCGAGCTGCTTAATATTCCTTAATACATTCATTTTCCGTTTAGATGAGCCAGAGTTAAGTCCCACTGTTTACAAGGAGGAATCCGGGCTGATACAATTGGCTTCATTAAAATTCAGCCACGATCCCCCTTTAAGACCTTGGTCTTTTGTTCCTCCGGTGAAGAAGCCAGGCAAATATTCTAGGAATAACTCACAAAAGCAAATTCCCATGCTCGAGACCCATGGGAACATGCTAGTTTCCACACAAGTTTATAGGTTAAATTCTGTCTCCATTATCTCTTTTTTGCACCCCCTCCTCCTTTGAGAAACTTTGTTGGAATCCAAATTCCCCCCAGATACATTGACTTGTGCTTTCTTGTCCTTCTCCGTTCCAACGCGACTCGTACGGTTTCCTCCTCCTGTGTCTTCCTTTCTTTTCCACCGCAGTGAGTCATTTCGCTTTCTTGTGTCTCTGTCTCCATGTTCTCCTGGCCCAATCTCTTCCCCAGTGAATCTTACCTTGCTTAAAAGCAAGGTCTTGCTGTATCTCTTTCTCTTCCCTCCTCATCACTGGCGTAAACCCCTTTGGCCTCTGACGTGTTCTATTTTCTGGGCAGCAGGAAAGCTCTCTCTGGAAAGGGACTGAATTCATCCTGGAATAGGTAGGAAAGTAGGAAGAATGATAGGGCAGCCAGTGTGGCTGGAGTCCCTTGTCACGGAGGCTGCCTGGGGGAGGGGCAGAGGCCAGCCCTGGGGTGAGGGAATGAGAGTTAGACAGCCTCTGGAGCTGCTCCTGCAGCGGTGAGGCCAGCCTTACCATATGAGCGTGCCCATTCGAGTTCAGCAACACCCAATGCGCTTGCCGTGGTGGGGAAGAAGCTCGGGTACAGGCGTCCCTGGGCTTTGATGATGCAGGACTTTGACTCTGGGACCCACCGAGACTCTAGGAAGCTGACTAGGTGTTCCCAAGGTGACCCGGTGAGGCGGAGCTCAGAGCAGATCACAGCGTCGTTCCTGGAGCGGAGCACAAAATCGAGAAACCAAGCGGAAGCCTGGGTGGGCGTCTAACCCCGACCATGAGGCGGGAGTGGGCTGAGAGGGGGGTGCCCCTCCCGGGAGGCCAGGGCCCCGCACAGGGGCTGAGCTCCATCTTAGCAAGCCTGGCCCAGTGCCGTGGGGGTGACCCGTTGCACGCGGTCGGGGCCAAGGTGGGCAGAGACTGGGACACCTGAACGGAACTAGGGACCAGTCACCTCTAGCAGTGATTCGAACCCTTGAAATGTGCCTCAGAATCCCCTGGGGGTCCAGAGTAAGCCCAGACTGGGGGGGCTCAGAGCTCCTCCTCACTCTCATGGTGACTTTTGCTACCGGTCAGGGAGGGGCTTTTACCTCCATCGCAACAACCAGAATGAAATGGGCAAATCACGCCCATTTTTAAGAGCACCAGAGACACGTGGGACCTTCTGTCTGTGGGAACAGACAGAAGTAGAAGTAAAATTCCAGAGACGGGAGAGGCCTTCCTGGGTGAGATGAGGGCTTTTCTACCCATCCTGGCTCCTCACAGCAGCCCGGCGTCGGACCGAGGAAAGCAGACGCTGGAGGGTGGGGTCCGGCGGCAGCATCAGGACTCTGTAAGGATTCCTTACAGAATGGGGACACCAACGCCTATTCCGGCTTTGGGGATACACAGAGCTCATGATTCGGACCGTCCCCAACTTCCTCCCCACTTAGGTCTGGGACCATAAGTGCGCGACACTGGGGTTCCTCATCTACCCGTCTTTGTCCCTCTCTCATCCCCGCAATCCCGTATCCCAGCACCGTGACCGGCAAGTGACAGAAGTCCGGGCACTGCCTGCTCAGCGAAGGCAAGCGTCAACAGGCCAGCATTGTCCGCTGGAGGAGACTTTGCACCCAGGGGCAGGGGACGTTTGGCAATATCTGTAGAAATTTTCGGTTGTCACGACGGGGGTAGACAGGCGCTCCTGGCGTCGGGCGGGCAGAGGCCACGGATGCCATGGGACGCCCTACACTGTTCAGGGCAGCCCCCGCCGGAGAAGGAACCAGACTTAGATGTGTGCAGAGCCCACGCTGAGCAACGCTGCTCCGGCGACACCCCGTGCCCCTCGCAGGACGTCCCACCCCTGCCGTGAGCTCTGATGGGGATGGTGGGGACTCCGTAGACGAGGCCAGGCAGGGCTTCCCGTCCCCCTGACTTCCCGCTGCTGGGACAGCGTTTGCAGCACCAGCTCCCGGGCTCCGCAGGGAGCATCTGCTGGTCCAGGTGGGGGCCTTGGGCCTCGAGTGTAGGTGGAGCGCTTGGAGGACGTGAATGGGACCTGTGTGTTCTGAGGGGCCAGGCTGCCTCAGGGCTCCAGCAGCTTCAAAGCAGCTGCCCTCCCTTTCCAGCGGCCCTCGGCAGGCCTGAAGCAGCCTGCCCACCCCGCACCCTTCTCCTATTGTTCGCCGTGACTCATTGCTCGTGGGGAGACAAAAGAAGCCCTCAACTCCAATAAATGTTTGAAACAAACAGAACTAACAGATCCCGGATTCCCAGGAAGGTGGGAGGAACTGAGGTGGAAAGCCTATTTTCCCACCATGGTACTAACACGGCTTAATTAGTCCCGTGCACTGCTTACCTGCTGCAAAGGTGTGGAAAGGGGTGAGAAGAGGAAGCAGAGTTCAGGGCAGGACAAGGACTGGAGCAAGTGAAACACGTGCACCAGGAGGAGAGGGCCGGGGGCCGGCGGATGGAATGTGGGGGCAACCTGCACGCTGAGAGGTGGGCAGGAGGCTCTGAGGAAGGCTTGGCGGCAGACAGTGTCCTAAACCCTCTACCGGGATCATCTCATGCAATCCTCCTGTCCCTGTGTGATGGACTGTAATCACCTCCTGCATCGGTCGGCCATGGCCTCAGCAATACCGTGTAACAAACATCCCCACGAAACTCCTGTGGCTTAATGCACCGATCGTTTCATCTCTCCTACTGTGTCCGCTGCCCACGGTTCAGCAGGGACTCAAGGGACAGTCTGGGCACAGCTGGAGTTAGCCCCAAGCTGCAGATGGGGTTCACTCACTCCAGGCCTGCCTCTTTCTCCAGGAACCAGGGATGTGACTGGAGGATGTGTTTCCTACAATGACGGGAGATAGGCAAGTGGACCGCAAAACCGTGCAAACCCGTCTCAAGGCTCTTTTTGGGTCATGTCGCGTGTCGGCACAGCGAGGCACAGTGCTGAGCCTGAGGTCAAGAGGTAGGGAACGGCGCTCTGCCCACCGTGAGTTCAAAGCAAGTCATCGAGCCAAGCCTAGATACCGTGAACTAAGTGCGCATTCCTTGACTGACCTCATTGTCGCCCCTACCAGGTAGTACAGACATCAGCATACGTACCCGCAGGAAGCTTCCCAGTACCACACACCAATAAAAGGCATAGCTGGAACTTACCCTGAAAACAGCCCAGTGCCCGCCCGCGTTCTGACCACACTGCCCACCAGCCCCTTTGGGAACCGTACACTCGTGCACATTTGTGTGACGCCTTAGAACGCGTCGCCGTAAATGTGTCTCAACTCGATCTTGCCATGGGTCATTAGCAAATGACGGTTCCTGCTTCTCCTTTTGGCAGTTTTATTTCCAGGATGTTTATTCTTCAAAACTCAGATCCAGTATCACCGCCCTTGAGCTTTCCCCAAACCGCAGCCAGGACCCTGCCCTGACCTTTATAATCCGCACCTTATATTTCTGCCTATTGTTAGATTTTTTTTTTTTTTTTTTGGTATTTATTTGCCTGTCTGGGTTCCTTCAGGGCAGGACTAAGTCTCTTTCCCTTCGTCTGCTGGAAATTGTCAAGTTGTTCTAAAAACGTTTTAATTTATAATCAATATGCAATAAAACACATAGCTCTTCTTTGTGCCACTGGGCGGTGGGGGGGGAGGCGGGGTTCCAATGTTCACACCTGTGTGGCCAGCAAGCCAATCAAGGTGCAGAATATTTCTATCACTGCTTCTGCCCCTTTTGCAGTCCATGCCCTTTAAGCACCCGGATTGGAACCTCCATCTGCATATTGTAAAAACACTTCGGACGTCTCTGTCTTCTTTAGTCTAGTGAAAGCTCCTGGAATCCTTCCGGCTTCTCAAGTTATAAATCCCAGAACCTTTTTTTTTTTTTTGTCCTACCCTTTCCCCCTGTCTTGAACACATAGTTCCTCATTTAGCAAATTCTGCAGAGTGTCTATATTCCAAGCCAAGAATCGTTGCCAAGGATGGAGTCAAAGCCAGTCAGTGGACCAAAGCCAGTCAGTGCCACCTTCCCATAGTTCTTCCTTCTCTCCTCCTCCGTAACCCCGTCCACGGTCCATGTCCTCCTCATCTTGACACTGTGACTCCCCAGCCGCGGGTTGGGTCTTGCCACCACCTCTTCTTCTAACCCATCAACCTCAGGGCTCCTGGCTGCTCTCAGAAACATCTCAGGCCTCCACATTGCATACAAAAGACAACCTCCAAAATAATGTCTCATCTCAACCCCTCAGGCTGCCTTCAGCAAATTTCGCAATCTGGCTGCATCCTGACTTTCTAGCTTATCTCCCTTCACCGGTGGCCCTGAGACTTAGGCTCAGGCCAGCTTGTGTGTTTCCAAAGTGTTCCATGTCCTTCCAGCTCTGAGTCTTAGCTTTGGCTGTACCCTCTGCTTGCAGTGTTGGGCTTTCTGGTTCTAGATATCCAGAGCCCGTTCCTGAAGGTCTTCTGAGGCGTCCTTTTTCTAGATTCTTCCATGTTCATCCACGGGCTGCCCTTGAACCCTCTGGCGTGCGTGCCTAGGGACGTTGTTTCCCTCCGTGTCTTTCGGGTACATCACCAGCGTCACACCACGGATGTGTCCATGTTACGAGAATAAGAGAGAAAACGTTCTTTCCGGAAGAGTCGAAGTGTTCTCATGTCTTTTCTCCTCTTGTTTTTATACTGGGGATACACGCGTGATCATGTTTCTCTGTTCACTTTGCTGCTGTAAAGCTTGGTGCTAAACATGGCGCCCTTCCCCCGAATACAGAGAAATTCTATGTGCTCTTGTGCCCCTGATCCCATGTCATGTGTCTTGGTTTCCTGATATCCGTATTTCTTACCTGTTTTTCTCCTCCGGGTGGGTTTCCCTGTGTTTCCGCTCAGAGCAGGCACTCGGTTAATCATCTCACCGAACCAACCCATTGGTTCCACTGGCACGCGGCAGAAAAAAACGACGAAAACACTTCAAGAGCGGATGGGCGTTTGACTCCGCTTTAAGCCAGCCCCTCTCCCAACAGCACAGAACACGGCCCTGACTGGAAACTCAAGAAATGTTAAATTTCACTGAATTGGAAAAAAAAAAAGAGAGAGAGAGAGAGAGAGAGAGAGATGGGGCCCATGAAAGCTCAAAACCATCATGAAAGGGTTATGGTAAAATCCATGAGGCTCAAGTCGTTTCTATCAAAGGATTGTTGTAAAACTAGGGGCATCAAATTAATATTAAAAAAGGAAGAGCATGGCGGCGCCTGTTGGCGTCGTTGGTAGAGTGTGCGACTCTCGATCTCGGGGTTGTGAGTTCAGGCCCCACCTTGGGAACAGAGACTTTAAAGAAAAGACAAGGAAGACAATGATTTTGACCTCCATCACTGCCGAAGGAGGAGCTGCGGCCACCTCACAGGGCAAGTAGACGTGGGATGAAGGAGCGTCTAGCGAAGCTGTCCGAAGGCTGGTTGCTTCTGCCGCAGCAAAGGGAAAAGAGAAGACGAAATTGATAATTCTTTATACACTGACGTAAATGTTTCTTTTAATCCTGTTGCATAGAAACTGAAGATGTACGCACTCCTCCTGGACAAGGCAGGTAAGAAGGAAAGCCCGAAAGTGTGTGTCTGCACGGTGGCACTGGTTTCCGTGTCCCATCTCCCACTGGGAGCAGACCCTGGCTGTCATCTGCCCGTGAGCCATGTATCTGGGAAGCCACTTAGGGAAAGAGCGTGTGTTGGCTGGAACCTCAATGGCCAGCCCATGTCTGCTGTCTTCAGTCTTGCTGTCCACTCATCCCCACTCTCCATTCTGTAGAACATCCTAGAAAGCCTGTGGATGCCCAGCCCTGGACTCTACACTGGCTCGGCTTTCTATCCATCCTGCAAACATCACCCAGGTCAGCGAGACATCTGCAGCCCCAGGAGGCCTGGAACAGCCACCGAGGAGAGGCGCGTCATGGAGAATCATTGGGGCACAGCTCTGGGGAGGGGGGCTGCCGACACTGGCTTGCAGTTTTCTGCACTCTTTTCACTCGCGGTTGCTCTGTGGGCCGCTAAACGGCTCCATCACCATGCGCTTTTCATGGCCATCATTTTTTTTTTTTTTTTAACCTGAGAAGTAATGGTGCTTTTCTCTTTTCTGCCAGAAAACATCAACTATTCCAAACACAGAAACCTGCCTCTGGGAGCTTGGTTTCCATCACTCCCCGTGCTGCCTTTGGTCTTCAATCCTTGCCCAACGAAGGTTGCACATCAGAGTTTCTCCACCTCGGCGCTGTTGACATTGGGGGCTGAATATCCTTTGTTGGGGGGCTGTCCTGCACACTGAGGGATATTACACATGATCTCTCGTCTGTGCAGTAGCGCCCCAACCCCCGTCCCCCGCCCATTTCTGCAGCCTCTGCTGTGCTGTGAGCTACCCAGCAGCAATCTTCAAGAGGGAGACAGGCTTCTTTTTTTCTTTTTTTTATAGCATTGACTTGCGTTTATGGAACCTCAAGGAGTTTTCCCAGACCTGAGGCCTCGAGGCAGGGCAAGGAAGAGCTGGAAGAAGCCAAAAATGGGGAAAGGAGTTTCGTTTTCACCTTCCCGTAGGCCAGTCTGAGAATACGAGTGTCACCTGGAGGAAGGAAGCTGGGCCTTTTGCGCCCGTGCGAAGAGCCATTGCCCCCAAGAAGTCACATTTGAAAACGTCAATCTGGTGTCTCAGAAATAATAAAAAATAATAAAAACTGTGCAATTGCCCAAACCAGGTTTTTTTTTTTTTTTTTAAAGATTTTATTTATTCACTTGACAGAGATCACGAGTAGGCAGAGAGGCAGGCAGAGAGAGAGGAGGAAGCAGGCTCCCTGCGGAGCAGAGAGCCCGATGTGGGGCTCGATCCCAGGACCCTGGGATCATGACCTGAGCCGAAGGCAGAGGCTTTAACCCACTGAGCCACCCAGGCGCCCCCCAAACCAGGTTTTCATTCACAGTCCAGTGTAACCGAACTTTCTCTCTCTCTTATTATCACGTACGCATGGCTAACGTCCTCAGAGTCTCTTTCTTTTTTTTTTTTCAAATTTATTTATTTGACAGAGAGAGAGGGCGAGATCACAAGTAGGTAAAGAGGCAGGCAGAGAGAGAGGGGGAAGCAGGCTCCCTGCTGAGCAGAGAGCCCGATGTGGGGCTCGATCCCAGGACCCTGAGATCATGACCTGAGCCGAAGGCAGAGGCTTAACCCACTGAGCCACCCAGGCGCCCCTCAGAGTCTCTTTCTTGCCACCTGCGACCCCTCCCCAGTTTGCTCTCAAGCCCGGTGCTCCTCATGGGCTCTTACTTCGGCCCTGTCCCTCCATCCTCTCCCTCCCCGTCCGCTGGGCACGGTGTGGCTACTCTCTCTGTTCAGATCTCACAGGCTACCCCAGAGGGCTGGGCCTCACCTGCACGCTGCGGCTGTGGTTCTCAACAGAAGGTCTGGTCCTTTTCCAGGCTCGTGTGATTGGGGCAGAATGCGGTTCTTTGCAACTGTAGAGCTGAGGTCCCCAGTTCCTCACCGGCCGTCAGCTGGACGTTGCCTTCAGCTCGCAGAAACCACGTTCTTTGCCACATGGCTTCATCTTTAAACCCAGCAACGGAGACTCTGCCCCACACACTCCCCCCTTACCTTTCATATCTCTTTCCAGAAGAAACCCTGTCACCTTTGAGTCTCTAATTAGGTCAGACCCACCAAGGATAATCTCTCCTCCTTAAGGTCAATTGATTTGGGATTTAAGTGCTCCTGCAAATGTGGAAACACCTAAGTTAATATGTGATTGAATAACTTGGGAGAAAATACGTATAAGCCAGGGTCAGGGATGTCAAGGGCATCTCAGAATTCTGCAGATTGCAATTTCTAATATGAAAACGGTGGTCTCTGTTGCTTGAAAGCTACCACCTTATCAAAGAATCACTGATTGATTAATTGATTGATTGATTGATTCATTCATTCAGCTTAAATCAGCACAGAACATACAATATGCCCTTAACCAATACTCATTGGGCTCATATTTTTGAGAAGTAAATGAACTCATTCAACAAATATTTATTGACTCTCAACGCTATTTCAGATTCTCCTCCAGGTGTGGAAGACGCAATGTTGAACCGTCAGATGAGCCCCTTGTTCCAGTGGGTTCCTGCAGGAAGGAACGCTGGATACTTCCCAGACTGTCAGGTCCTCACGGGACTGGCTTTGCATTGAACAGACACTGGTTGCCAATGTCTCATGATAAGGCTGAACCCTTAATCACTGATTCCTTAATTGAAACACAGTTGTTCAAGGCAAGTGATGAGATGTCATCTGTCATAATCTGTCAGTTTGCAGATTCCTTTGCTATGTTATCCTTAAGTTAAGCGGAAGCAAGTCTAGGTGGTGGGTATTAAATCCCCTTGCCTTGACTGCGAGTGGAAGTAAGACCAGGATGGTGGAGATACGGGAGTGGTTGGTGAGGTTCTCAGGTTCCTGGGCTGATGCCTACCGGAGACCCCCAGAGCAGGGACTGGAGACCTGGAGTAAAGGGCTGAGTGGGAGATCCAATAATTCTTATGAGGGGATCAGAAGTAGGTCTCATGTATATCGAGGACTGGAGATAGGACTCCAAGAGCCAATCTTCTGTTTTGCAGAAGAATGGCAGCTGGGTGTACTATTGGGGGGTTCAGGTCCTCAGGTGGAGGAGGAGCAGGTCCTCAGGAGGAGCAGGTACTCAGGTGGCTGGCTGGGCTTGAAGCTGAGATGTGGGTAGGCAGGGCCACATTGCTCTTTCCAAACCCAGTGACTCCACTGGGGAGGGACTGTTGTCCCCACATACCCTCTGGGAACACTTGGCAACGTCTGGATACATTTTTGGGTTTCGCAACATGGGTGAGAGTACACATCAGCATCTAAACTGTAGAGGCCAGTGCACAGGGCGGCCCCCAGCAATCATGACCTATATCTGCCTCCAAATGTCAAGTGCAAACCCTGCCTGTTATAACCAGATCTACATCTTGGGGTCAATGGCTAAGCAACTGTCCATGACAAAGGCCATTACATTCAATGACTCATGTTGGCAACTGATGCCCTTTTAGGGCTCTGCACCCAACCAGTCCTGTGGCCTCAGACACAAACTGGACCCCGGTGTGTGACCGTGGCAATGCCTCATTCACAACAGGATGAGCAGAAATTATAGACTTTGGACTTCCCACTAGCCAAATCATGATTCCTGGTCATTTGGAATACTTAATTTTCATTTTATTTTCTTATTTGATTAGCTTTTACTTATATCTACCTGTATTGTGAAGAAGGCATCATTTTAGACTTCAAAGCGCAGTCAAACTTTCGGGAGTGGGTTATGGGCCTGAAGTGAATCTTCTGGTTTCCTTAGGTCTTGCCTTGCGGCAACCGTCCCAGATGTGTTCTATTCCTCCTCCTTCTGAGGCAGGTTCAGCAGACGGAGCCTAGTTTCATTCGGGTTGGCATTCGGGTGGGCTAACAAGTACCCTACCGTCCTTTGGGGGTTGATTGCTATCTATCGGCCCCAAGATACCCTCTGGAAGTTGTATGTTCAGTGAAATCTCAGACACTTTGTCCTTCATCATCATTTACTTGTTTTTTGAAATCAGGTTTTATAAAACGTAATTTTGATTTGGGTACGTCCTGGCTCATTGAGAATGTACAATATCTTAAATATGCCTTAACTTTAGGGCACACGTTATGTTTTATGGACTGGGAGTATCAGAATGAAACGCAGACGCTCAGCCAGTCTGGTGAGAACTTACGCAGAGGCACAACCTTCTTCAGCTCTAGAGAGAACAATGGCCGATGTAGACTCCTTGATGGGTTTTCTTTTGCTTTATGCACTTCTTCGAATTAATCCTTCCTCTTGGACGTGACACCTGAAAAGTGGTTCAGAAGTGGTTTCTCAGGCTTACAGATAGGGCATGTGGTCCCATGCGGTGTGATGGCGGGCGTTCCGTTTTGAAGGCTACACGGCCAGAGCAGATAAGTGTTGGGGCCTCAGAGGTAATTTTTCCAATAGGGGAAAAAAAAAAGGGCTTCTGGTAATCAGTATCCTATTTTCCTTTTCTTTTTCTGCTTTTATCCATGGTCTGTTTGGCAGTTACCCAAATTATAAGACTTGACAGTCATTTCTGTTCAGTAATCTTGCTTTGAAACCCAAGAAGTACCCTGAATGCAGCCCTGTCCACAGGGAATCATTAAGGCTGAGCGGACCAGACTATATACTTAATTGTTTTTATTGAAATAAATGCCCTGGGTACCCCCTGCTATTTAACGAGCACACGTGGGTTAATGAAGATGAGGACGCCCATTACCGCTGCCATCTTGGATTACTCGCTTTTGCACTTGCAAGTAAGAAAGAGGCTTGTTTTTATATGAGAAGAAGGATTTCACCTTTTTGGTTTTATTCCCCAACTCTACCCCAGGCTGTTTCTCAAAGGGGGAATGAATGGGATGAACGGAGGAAGGCTGAGGACAGTTAAAACCTCCTCTGTGGGCATCTATTAACTCCCCACTGGACGACTGGTGTTTTCCAGCAAAGCTAAGACACTTGCAGAACTTTGGAGTGTTCTATTAGAATTTCAGTCAGGCTGTGGTACGTTCGTGTTCTGTAGGAAAAACTGGCAATCAGATTTATACAGAGCCCAGAAGCCTGCTTCCAAGCCCCTGCTATGCTCCGTGAGAAGCCAAAAATTCAGCCAATTTGTTAATAAATACCCTGCATTTCACTGCCTAAGGCCAGTCTTCCATCCCTCTCTTTCTTTGTCACTCCCTACGTCCCTCGCTCCTTCCCTTTTCTTGGCGCTTCACTTAAGAAACTCGAGGATTATAGCCCTGTTTCCAGACTCTTGATTCTGAGATTGAAGGTCTCCGAGGCTACCTCGAGGCGGCATGAGGCGATCAGTTCTCCATCAAAACCACCCCTGCTTATGAAGCTCAGTATCCGTCCTCCGACCATTCTGCCTGCCTAAATCCTTTAAATCACTCGTTCACAAACTCGACAGTCAATAAGCATACCGGTAAGATAACGGCTCTCCGATTTTCACACCCGAACTGCCCCCACGGAACCAGCACCAGATGAGGAAGCAAAGACACCACCAGCACCCGCACCTTTAGGAGCTGACTCCTTGCAGATGTCACGAACGCGCTCTTCTCTGTTTCCTCCCGAACACGCCCCCCCTTTGGTCCATTTCTCCATTGCTCTCCCAGGCTCCAGCTACGCCCCTGCCCCTCTGTTCCCTCTCCCATGCCTTCCCCTTCCCACCGGAGCATAACCTGTCCCGTCTGTTCCCTGCAGAAAAATGTAGGCTTGCTCTCTAGTGCTCTGCAGATTTTGTTATCTAGAACCCAACGTCCTTGGGACCCAAGGTGGATGTGTACATCCAGTGTTGCTTCCCGCAGTTTCGCCTCATGTTGCCTTATGACTGAGCCCGACGGAAATAGCCCTTGTCCCAGGAACATGAAGAGTCATGACGGCCACAGCTGACTTGTCCTAAATGTTTAACAACCATGAGGCTCTTGGTGGAGGCTCTTAAGGAAGAAGTAACATATTTTTTAAAAATTGTATTTATTTATTTTAAAAGTATTTTATTTATTTATATGGACAGAGAGCAAGAGCCCATAAGTAGGGGGGAGCGGCAGAGGGAGAGGCAGGAGCAGACTCCCTGCTGAGCCGGGAGCCCAATGCGGGGCTCGATCCCTTGACCCTTAACCAACAGAGCCACCCAGGCTCCCCAAGATGTAACAGATTTTAACACCCACATCAGCCTATGAGATAGATACTATTCTTAACCTGCTTCACTGGAAACTAAGTAACTTCGCTGAGTCACACTGTGTACCCCATAAGTCACAGAACTGCAATTCTAAGACTTGCGGACTTGTGCTCTTAAGCGGGAAAAGCAGCAACGTTTTCCACATCGTTGGTTTTGCTCATGCTGTTCCACTCTGCTAGGCGTGCACCGGCAAGTCCGTTTCTCCACACCTGACCGACTCAGCTCCCTTGTGTCCTCTTCCAATGAATTCCTCCCCTTTCCTTCAACTGGACATTCGGGACACTTCAGCGATCCCTCTTGTGGATCCTCGTTCATTCATTCATTCATTCATTCAGGAAGTACAGTTGGTTTTCATTATTTGCAGTATTGTGTTCTATACAGTCTTCATGAACACTGAATTAGCAAATATTGAACCTTTGTTCCTAGGGGATTTGTGGGGTCAGGTTCCTGTACTCCTCTGGTCCTAAGACTTTCATCAACCTGTTGGTACATAGACCTGAGCCAAAGGCAAACGCTTAACCGACTGAGCCCCTGGGGCGCCCCAAGGCATCTTACTTTATAAATATTATTAATTTGTTCACATTGAACTGATGGCCAACGGCATTATAGCTGATGCCCGGAGGAAGGTATCTAAGACATACTTTCTCCATAAGGCAACGTTCAGCCTTCTTGTGCTTTGGAGCACAAGACAGCATTTCCTCATGAGGTGGCATTTTAAACAGTGAGATCACCAACTGAAAGCACAAAAATAATAAGCCAGGAAAAAAAAAATGGCAGTAGACAGGCTGGGGGAAGGAAACCTGTTTGCAGTCTCAGAGCTGAAACAAGAAGGGAGAGCGTCACCTTGTTTTGCCTCAGCGGGGACGGTACACGTCAGGAAACACAAAAGTTATCACTGCAGTGTAGGTGTCCTTGAATGGCTTCAAAAGCACCGAGCTTATTGATTTCAGGGCGACAGATAACTTTTAGCGAGGAGGCAGATTTGCAAATTCAGAACCCACGGATCGTGAAGGCTGACTGTATTTATTTCCACCTGGTATTGCTGTTTTTTGGAAGCATGTCTCTTTCCTTATAAATTATAATTTTCTTGAAAGAATGAGACGATGTTTTACTAATCTGTTCTCCACTACTAGCCCAATGCCTTGTTCCTATTAAGTGCTCAATGAATTATTTGTTACATTAATTAAAGGGAAGAGGCGGAAGTACCTACAGGGGGTCCATAATGTTATTTCTTCATTGAATTTGGTTTTCCTTAAGATATTTTTAGTCCACTCGATGGGCTGTATTTTCAGTATGTATTCGGTAATGTGTCATTGTCATTCCCATCATCAAAGGCAATTCTTCTTATTTTCTTATTTCTTTTTCTCATTTTAACACCAAAGATAGGGGGCAATGGATAATTTTATCTTTTGAAAATGGGCTCCAAATATTAACAGCCTGGTCAGGACGTAATTTGGTGCAGCTCTTCCAGCGCCCCCCCCCCCCGATTTAGAAAGTCGTGCCGCCTGTGTGTGTGTGTGTGTGTGTGTGTGTAGTGGATCCTGTGAAGGGCTGGGGATGTGGTGATGGGGTGGGAGCTGGGAAGAGTACGGGTCTCTTACCAGGGAAGATGCCACTGATCATCTTTTTCTTTATTCCTTGTCGGTGCTTCCCACTCACGAATAAGAAATTAAGGATTCTTTCCCATTTTTTTTTTCCCATTTAATAAGTTTGCCTTGCCTCTCCTTCCTCTCTGCCCTTTGCATTTTGAATGGGATGCGAAAATAATGAGGCTGTTTTGTTCAACGTCAATGAGCTTTAGCTATATAAAACTTAGATCAAATCAAATTTTTCTCCATGGGCATAATAGCATTATCTCTATAAAGATCATGTGATTTTCCACTCCCGCGGGAGACGGATAATTATTCTACCAGTCACAAAATAGAGAGCTTTGGGAGTAATGGAAGAATCAGATGTTCGAGATTGTATTTTGAGGACAGATAGTTAGCCAGACTTTTTTTTTTTTTTTAAGATTTTATTTATCTATCAGAGCGAGAGAGAGCACACACGTCATGGAGAGGGAGAAACAGGCTGCCCGTGGAGCGGGAGCCTGATGTGGGGCTCGATCCTAGGACTCTGGGATTGTGAGCTGAGCCGAAGGTAACGCGTAACCAACAGAGGCCCCCAGGAGCCCCTAGCCAGACTTTTCAAAGCTCATTAAATAACGCACATTCAGGTATCTGGTCTCGTGTCAAATTAGAATCCAATCGAGATCTCTGGTTTTCCACCCTTTGGCCCCATTCTTTTCCAAAGGATTAAATTTTAAGAGCGACCCTATAGGAGAAATCGGTGCGATTGCAGATTGTACAAATGACCACCATCCTACATGACACATGTGTCATCCTACATGACACATTTGCCTGTGCAACCGAAGTTGGCAACTATTTCCATCAATAGCCAGGATCTGTGCTCCAGCCCTTTGACTGGTAACTTGCTCTGGCCAATAGAATGTGACACCCGGACAAGGACGGGTCACTTCCAGGCCTTCCTGTCAAGTGGTCTCGGGCCCCTCGTCTCTCTTAGCACTCGGCCTAGCCTTCTAGAGGACAACAGTCTCTACGGTACAGACATAAACCATTTTAGAAGCAGCCAGTCTGTGGCTGGGCTCCAAGCATGAGCCCAGCCAAGACTAGAAGATCTACTCAGCTGAGCCCAGCCCTGAATCTTGACCAAAATGAATGGTAGTTGTTTCAAGTCATCAAATTATGCAGAAAAAGCTGATGGGTACAGACCTTCTAAAGATTCCGAATTTAAATCTAGTGGGCATGCAAGAGTAGTGACCAGAAAATTATTTTCTAACTACTCCAGAATTGCAGTACTTTCAGGGATTTAAAAAACTTAAGAATCCTTAACTAACAAAAAGGTTTGGCTTTGGCCATTTTAGTAGTCTTTCTGCTGGCGCAGTCGGAATGGTTAACCTTTGCCCTGTAACAGTAAAAGTCTGCATTTTTTCCTTTGTAGTTAGCAACTGAATTGGAAATACTGAGGAGGAGGGGCAGGGAGCTTCTGGCAAGCTTCTATTATCGAGAAATATTGCAAAAAGAAACAAAACAACACACCCCCAAATAGTCTGCTCTCTTCTAGGAGTTGCATTCTGCAAGGCAGGAGGGAAGAAAGAGAGCACGCGTGTCCGTTCTAGCGGGAGATCTTCTTTCAATGAAAATTGTGAGCTTTCAGCGGGAACCTCTCCATATAGTTACTGTTTGTGAACGCGAAGTACAATACATCTAGCAGTCGTAATTAAAATGGATCTTACAGCAAGAACCTCGCAAGTAGGGAGAGAGAAAACTCTTACGAAATGGAGTCGTGACGTTAAAATGATGTTAATGACCTTAAAATCGTCCTGAGCTGTTAAGAGGTATCACTATGCCTTTATGGAGACACATTTAGGTTCTAATGACTGGGAAGAGGATCAAGAACTGTTAGCTCTGGTCATGACAAAAGATGGACTGAAAGAAGCAGGTATAATGGAGTTTAGGGAAAACCTACTCACATGGACTGACTCTGAGATGCCCTGCCTTTCATGCCCCAAGGAAGACAAAAATCTCATCTCCTGTAACACAGCCAACTTGATATTCCTCTGTGAAAAAGCATTTATGTCCATTTTTGTGGGTTGTGTGCTTTAAGCTTTCCTTACTGTCCTGGTGATGAAACAAAATTCTCTCTTTCGTAATAGTCATGCATGGTCATGATACAAAATTACTCATGTCCGAGTAGCGAAAAGCAAGGCTCCTGCGCTCTCTCGTCTCTGGAATCCACTTCCCCTCCCCCGAGGCAAGCCCTGGTTCCCTGTTTGGGTTTGTGCGCCTGCTCAAAGCGATCTTGTACAGCGGGCGGATAGACATTTACGGGCATGTACGTGCGATGGAGATTCTGATATGTCAGCAAACCTCATTACTGCTTTTGTTTTCTCTGGCCATGAACTAAGTGATGTTCTCAGCTTCGCTTGCTGTTGCATGAGGTCTTGGCAGGTCTGTGGCGGAGAGGGGCTCTATGCCCAGACCCTGCTCCTGGAACCCCCATCAGGCCCTTCCTATGGTCTCTCTTCTTTCCTCTACCCCCTTCCTGAGACCCCAGTTGATGTGTCTCCTGACTCTAACTGGTTGGGTTTGCTGTGCTTGTTGACTTACTGCAGTGGTTCTCAACGGAGAGTGAGGTAGCCTTGCTACCGGGGACATTTCACAACGTCTGGAGGCATTTTCCCTTGTCACAACTGGGTGCTGGTGCCTCGTGGGGCATCGAGGCAGGGATGTTGCTAAAACATCATACAATGCACAAGACCGCTTGGCCTCCCCGCCGCTAGCAGAGAGTGCCTGGCCCCACGCATACGTAGTGCTGCGACCGAGGCCCCGTGCTGACCCCGATGTGTGTGGATCTTCTTGACTTCTCCCAGAATGGAATCATTTCATGCTATGGAAAGCACCTTGCTTTTTCCTCCTGCTAACCCCTGGAACAAAACATTTAACTCTGTGTTCCTTGGCACGACGTCTGCTGCAAAGCCCTCTTATTTTCTCTTGAAATCGGCTCACTCAGGTGAGCGAGCAAGGAGAGCCGCTAATGGGGTGTGGGGGAGCATTTTGGAAAGCCGTTACCAATAATAACCATAATCGCTTATTAGGGTGCGGGGTGGGGGTGGGGGGTGGGGTCTGCGTTACTTCCTGCCGATTGGTTCTATGTACGGGGTTGGTATACCGCAACCTTTTGAGGCTGTACGTGAGACATTTACTGACCATCTAAGTAGGTCCTAGATTTGAGAGTGTGACATGATCTCAGAGCTCCCGTTCTGTAGGGTAAAAAGCTTCTGGAGAATATGAATGTAGGGACAGGCAGCCATTGTATTGTATTTTTATTTATTTTTTAGAGATGTATTTATTTAAGAGAGAGAGAATGAGTGGGCAAGGGTCAGGGCAGAGGGAGAGGGAGAGAAAATCCTCACGCAGACTCCCAGCTGAGCGCAGAGCCTGGCTTGGGGCTCTATCCCAGGCCTCTGAGATCATGACCTGAGCCCAAATCCAGAGTCGGACACTTAAGCGGCTAAGCCACTCAGGCAACACTGGGAAGACTCGTTAAATATGGACAGGGTTGGTCTCCCTGAGAGGATGATGCTTGGACAAGGACTCAGAAGCATCTGTGAGAGGCTTACCGGTCCAGGCAGAGGGACGACCCCAGTCAAAGCCCCTGAAGCTGGTGTCACCCCATATCTGTCTGTCCCAGGCAGTCTCCCTTCACGCCCATTGTACCGCCATACAAATGATCAGTGCCGCCTTTGAGTGCCCAGGAATCTGGTTCTGGAAAAATCCGTGCTATGGTCACCCTACGTGTGGACGGGTTTTGTGTGACGTGCTCAAGGGCCTGCAAGGTCAGCCGTGTGAGCCAGGGCTTGTGAGCAGAAGGCAGGGTCTGCCCTGCCTGCAGGGTCGTGGTTCGAACACATCCCACAGACTTGGTGGCTTAGGACGACATAGGACAGATGTCCAAACGGGTCTTAGAGGATGAGAGTCAAGCTCTGAAGGGCTGCCTTCTTTCTGGACGCTCTAGGGAACAATTCTTCTCCTTGCCTTTGGCAGCTTCTAGAGGCTGCCCACATTCTTTGGCTTCTGACGCTTTCCGTCATCTTTAAAGCCAGCAGGAGTGGGTTGGTCCTTCTCACGCGCGGTCACTGTGACCTTGTCTTCTGCCTCCCTCTTCTACTTTTTTTAAAAACTTAATTTAATTTATTTATTTGACAGAGATCACAAGTAGGCAGAGAGGCAGACAGAGAGAGAGAGGAAGGGAAGCAGGCTCCCTGCATAAAAGAGAGCCCGATGTGGGGCTCGATCCCAGGACCCTGGGATCACGACCTGAGCCGAAGGCAGAGGCTTTAACCCACTGAGCCACCCAGGGCCCCCTCCCTCTTCTACTTTTAAGGGCCCTTGTAGTTACATTAGAATCACTGAGACAATCCAGAAATAATCTCTGTATCTTAATATCAGGGGGTCATTTTTCTTCCTTCCACAAAGTCTAAGACAAAAGTTGGGGAGAGGGCTGGGCAATTGTACAGGATCTTGCAGACGATCTTCAGACTTTGGCTTTATTCTGAAAGGAAGGGGACGCTCTGGATAGTTTTTGAGCGAAGGCACTCTCTGACTTCCATTAGTACATTTGTTTTCGAGAGAGAGAGAGAGGGAGCAAGAGCATGGGAGGTGGGGGTTGGAGGCAAAGGGACAGGGAGGGACAAAACCCCAAGCAGGCTCCATGCCCAGAATGGAATCCCGCTCGGGACTTGATCTCATGACCCTGAGATCATGACCTGAGCTGAAACCCAGTCTGAGTCTCGACCAACTGCACCACCCAGGCGCCCCAATCTGACTTCTTCTTGAAAGGATCCTGCAGGCTCTGCATGGGGCAGGGGTGGAAGGGCGGGGCATGAAGTCAAATTAGGAGGCCCTTGTCTTCCCAGTCTTGCTGGGCAGTCACAGAAAATGGTGGCTCCCACAGGGCAGTCGCCTGGAGGTGACGAAGTGATTGGATCTCGAACACAGTTGTGAGGGCGAGTGGTAAGGACCGGACGGAGAAGTGTCAAAAATCAGGGCAGCGAAGAGGGCCCCCACATGTTTCCACCTGGCAGCCGGGAGGATGCATCTACCAATCGCCGAGATTGCAAAGAGGGAAAACATGGTGTTAGTTTTTATGCATTGATTGGTTTTGCAATGCAGTGTGCGTGTGTGTATGTGTGTGTGTGTGTGTGTACGCGCACGTGCCCATGTGCGGCCGCACGCTGTGGGCTGGGGGCAGCTTCTGAAAAGAGCTCTTGAGTGGCCCAGTTTCTACTCCAGGAGCACACTTTTCCTGCTCTTGAATAAATGATTGTTTGGTTTCTATGGAAACCATGACACCACCTTTCAGGGGCTTGTGTTCCCCGTGGAATCCCTGTGCTAAGCTCACAGAAGGGTCTCGCCTCATGCAGTGTCCTCTCCCCTTTCCTGGACGTGGGTGCTCCCCAATGACTCGCACTTCCCAGAACACACAGGCTCGCTCTGCACCTGGAAAGCCCTCCCAACTGGCAATGAGTGCGGGGACTGGCCACGCTAGAACTTTCCCAGGGAAGGGATTCAAGGCACAGCCTCTGAACTTACTGAAACCCACGGCGTCAGAAACCCTGGGAGCGAGTCCCAGGGATCTGCACAGAACAAGATTCTACTGTTCGGTCCGTGCTCGGGTGTGACCTCAGACCAGCAGCCTCAGCCTCGCCTGTGAGCTTGTTAGGAACGGAAATTTGGGTCCCACTCAGGCCTGACGCATCGGCGCTGCTGGGAACGTGGCCCAGGAAACTGCCCGGACAAGCCCACAGTCAAGTTTGAGAGCCGCGGGCGTCGGGGGCAAGGATTCGGGCGTGGGGGGCAAGGATTCGACGCTTTCAAAGCCCATCTGATGTGGGTTTGAAGCCAGGTGCTAACATATATTCATCTGTGGCCACAGGCAAGTCTCAGGGCCTCATTCGTCTTGTGTGTAGACTGGAGACACTGGGGTAGCTAGCTGGTGGATTCGAGGCTGTGCCTGTGATGTGTGTGCCAGGCAGTGGATTTCTAATAAATGGTGGCTTCCCCCCCTTCCTCTACCTCCTCTTCCTCGGCTGCTTTCCCTGCTGTCACTCTCACAGCTTCCTGTGGGACCAGCACGGGTTCCAGATGCATCCTTACCACTAAGTGGGGGATCCTTTGGAAGTCGCCCTCAAGGAGGAAGACTATGAATGCACTTGTGGGGCAGAGGATGGGGAGAATTAGGACATTTGCACCTACATTGCATCCGAATCTTCCCACACAATGTGGTTCATTTTAGGTACTCAACACCTGAGCAAATGCAAAACGATTTTAAGCTCCTGAGGTGAGGCCTCCTTGGACACCAGTCATTGTAAACCTTTGCCCCGTTGACTGCTTTGTCTTGGGAGCTGTAACTGTGTGCAGTCTGTGCTCAGGGACTGTAGATCCCTCCCCGGAGCCCCGGCTTCTCAGACATATCCTTCCCGTCGCCCCTCCCTCCATACCTAGCATCGTGCTCTGCCTCTTAAGTGGTCATTCAACTGCGTAAAACGGGAGAATCTCGAGGTTAACAAAATCATTCGTTCGGAGGCACTGATTTTCTTTCAAATAGAGATATGCCACCAACCCTGGGGTCTGTCTGCTAGGCTTTCCTCCTCACTGGAGCAAACACTGTGTGGCTTTTGGAGGAAGTCAGGATAAGGTTAATGAATCCCCTGGCTCGATTTTGTTGTCACTTTAGGGAACTAGATTCCCTTTCCTGGGTTCACAGAGCCCGGCGAGCTGCAGACTGTATATAGCGTAAGCCCAGGGCCTCAGACCCTGGTAACTGTTGCCGCCCTGCTGGTTGGCTCCCCCCGACAGAGACGCAGCACAATACTACACTACTGTGGTGTGGAACTTTCTATTTGTGTCTTTCCCAATAGGCATGTCTGCGCTTTGTAACCAAGAGGAGCCCACTGTTGGGCATCGATGCTTTCACTGGTGTGACACGGGTCCTTTTACGCTGGCCTTGCAATTTCTCCGTAGCCCTGAAAGTCAGCTATTTTTGGCAGCTGTCCTTGGCTGCCGCTCCCCTGCACCTTTGGATCCTTACGAAAAGTGACTCCGTGTTCCGAGACATCCCGCTGATGTCTGCTCAAGGGTTTCCTGGAGAGCCTCTGGGCTTCGCTACAAAACCAAGCCAAGCAGAACCCGATCTGCCTGACCTTGAGCTGGTTTACCATGTGTCTCTCTTACCCAGAGCATCTCCGAGGAGTCCTTCACTTTGAACAGTGCATCCTCAAATCAAACAAAGCTTTCTTAATAAAAAGAACAGGCAAAATGTTGCCTTTTGCTTCTTTGCCCTATCACGAGTGTTCCTGAGGAGTGAGTCCCTTGACATTTCCTCATTGCTGACTCAAAATAACATTGGAGAGCAAGAAGCCAGGAGGAGAAGAACGAGAAAAGGCAAGACCAGATACCTCAAGACTCTAGGGAAGAGCCCAGTTTTGCTCACCCTTCCCCCAGTGTTTTGGGTTGTTGTTTCAAAGGAAGCTTTGTCAGACCTACAAGGGAGCCTGGCTGGAGGGTGGCCTTCAGGAGGCTGGGGCCTCTCCAGTGACATGTGTAGCTTTCACAATGGTTCTGAGGACTCTAAAGACTTGTGGGATATTGCACAATGAAACACCGGGCTGTTACGGGCGCAGTGGGTTTTTGCTTCCTGTGCATTTCTCTGAAACTCTTGCCAGGTTATCGACCGTTATCACCATCTTGCAGAATTTATGAAGCTTCTAGGCAGTCATCTGTGCCATCTCTTTATTTTCTTTCTATTTTGCCCTAAGGAGTTTTCTTTTGGGCTTAGGAGTCCTTGTAGCTCTTGCATTTAAAAATGTATTCGTAGTTTAAAGAATGAAATCAACACGTCACCTGTGCCAAAATTAAAATTCCGAGGAAGGCAGGCAAAGTTTTGCCAGATGTGATCCTTCAAGAAAAATAATCTGCAGGAAAAAACAAGGACCAGCTCTTTTTCTTTACTGTCCTGGAGCCAACAAGTCACTATAAGTGCACGACTTGATAAACAGAGGAGACAGAAAGATGGTGTTTTAGACACTCAGAAATGAAAAAAAAAAATATGTATAGGGTTTAATGAAAATTAATCTCCCCCCCCCAAGAAAGTCATTGGCAATGACAGTGGAAGAATTACACTTGAGAAAAAATGTATCAAATTAGCAGATGGCTGTCTCAAGGATATAACAAAAACATTTTATATGGGGATGGTTTTTTAAAGTTGAAAAAAAACCTCACCTCCTAAGAAAAGACAGGAAGGTGTTTCCTGAGCAGGAGGGATTTGCACTGGGAGGGTTCGCTCCTACCTTGCAAGTCGGGATTGTGTCAGCAGAGTGCAAACACAGAGAACAAAGGGCGATTGTATTTTTCTGTACCTGGCTTCAGAGAGCCCAGATGCTGGGAAGGATGTGATTAACTCCTACATGTGCACCTTCCGCCCAGCATGGCCCAAGAGGTGAGTGTGGGGTCAGGAGACAGGTCCCCACGCCCTCAGAACTCTGCTGCATGACTCCACACCTCTGGGGCCGGTGTGGACACCTTCAGACAAGGTGTGTCTATGGCTTTGGGCTGTTCCAGCCCAGTGATGTGGAAGAATGAGCCCAGCAGGTAGAACAAGAAGGAGCTCACAGTGTGTCTGAAAGGAGCAGGTATTGTGTCTATGGCCCAGGGACAGTCGGTCAGGACAACGGGACCTTGGTGGTGGTTCTCAAAGTACGGGTGCCTTCCGGCCACCTGAGCTGTTTGTTAGAGAGGCAGGCTCTCAAGACGTCCTTGCTGGAGCTCTGGTCCCCTGGTGCTGGGCAGATTCTGGTGAAGGAAGGTCACGGTTCCCATGCCAGGAAGCACTGGTGTGTGGAGAAGCGAGACATCTGCTGACAATCCTTTACCATCATGCTTTGCCATTTGTAATCCAGACCGCTTCAGCCCTTGCTAAACTCACCAGCAACCGATTTCATTATATTCTGAGAGAGCAACAGCCTGGTTTCGTGGAATGCCCATTTTCTTGGACATCACAGAAATCACATCTCCTTAGTTCTCTTCGGCTATTTTACAAATCAATCAAAAAAAAAAAAAAAAAAGTATGGCAGGAACAACCAAAGGAACTGATTTTTTTTTTTTTTAAGGCACTGATTTTTAAAAAATGTACAATGCATGTTTTTGCTGTATAGATGCTAACAATGTTGGGGGAAGAAAAGGAAAATTTTGGCCACTGAGAAGCGCAAAAGTGCTTAAAACATTATTCTGTCCTTGAAAGAGTAAATTATTTGTGGAACTGGTTATTGGGTCAACCTTGTGATCTGGAAAATATTTTATTTATGTATCCTTTTCTGGACTATAGAGAGTATTAGCTGGTTCTAGAAGTGTGAGCAGGCCCAGCTTTGTGGCCGTGTGATAGCTCAACCACACATGGCCCGATGCTCAGGCTGCGCATCACACAACATCCAACCACCTTATGGAAATCCTCTGTCATTGTATCCTTGAACTTTGTATTTTGAAAGTGCCGTCCAATGGGAGAATGGGGCATGAACCTGGAGCTTGACTTGACGGTCACCGAGGCGCTCCAGCTACCCTCTGCCCCAGGGCACAAAGCGGTTGGGGTCATCAAACATGCACTGTACTTGCTGCTTCTTGGGTCCCTGGGCCCTTACGTGGGTCCACACTAGTCCTATGAGTATCACAGTGTCAAAGAAGTGCGATGGTACAAGTCACGACAGGGCAGGGGGGCTATCAAAGACAGTTTACTTTTGCACAAAGTGCCTTTTGCCCTCTGCCCGACAAATTATGTGGTAGGTCTGAGTGTAAGTCATATACCAACACAGCTTTACACAGTAGGACGCTGCCCGCAGGTCAGAGAACGGTTAAGAGGATGACTCACACACTTCAGAGGAAAAAATTCCAACGGCCAATTCCTTCTCCTAAATTCCTAACATAGTTCTGTGAAGGTTGCAAAAAAAAAAAAAAAAAAAAAAATCCATCCATCGATGCTCTGTTTATTTTTAAAAACTGCCAATCATCCTTGCTTTTCCCTGGCACAGCTCTGTGCAGGGCTGAGCAGGTGGACGGAATCCGGCTCGAAGGTTCCCTGTGTTGCACAACAGACAAGAGCATCCCTGACCCAGCCCTTTCTCGTTCCTCACCCGTGGGCCGCTCTCTAGGGATTTCAGGGTGTTTTGGAAGGCGCGGGGAGGGAAAGGATGACATGAGCCCCAAAGTCAGGAACATGCATTTGGCTGACAAGGAGGCACAAGGAAATTCGGGAGGTGCCACAGTGCTCCGCGCCACTCCTGAACAGGAAACTCCTGAGCAGAGCTGGCGGCTCCCCAGCCTTTGCTAATCTCATTGAACTCATTGTCATGCTTTGCTCCCAACTAAATTGTGAGCCTTGTTCCGGTGGCTCTGCTGTGGCTTTCCTCTTTGAGTCCTTGGGAGAACAGGCTTGGCACTCTCTCCCGGCTCAGTGAAACAAAGGACGGTTGGCATGAAGTAAATCGGAGGGGAGTTTGAAAAAGTATACATTTTTTAAGGTTGTCAAAACCAGCAAAGCGGAAACTTAACTTCTGTATACTTTTTTAATTAGTGGTTGTCAGGTGGGGGTGATTTGAAAAATTGAGATCCTCGGGGCCCTATCCCAGACTAAAGAAATCCCAATTTCAGGGGTTGGGACTCTGGTGGTAGGAGTTTTTAATTAATTACTTACTTATTTATTGAGAGAGAGCATACGCCTGAGTGGGCAGGGGCGGGGGAAGGACAAAGGGAGTGAGAGAGAGAATCTTAAGCAGGCCCCCAACTTGGGGCACAGTCTCGGGACCCAGAGATCACAACCTGACCGAGCCTCGCAGGCGCCTCGTGGTTGGAGTTTTTAAAGCCCCAGGAGAGATTCCGGTGTGGGGCAAGTTGGAGAGTCAGGGTGCATGTGATTTAGGCGTGGGGTGCGTGGGGCTACATCCTGGACAGTTTCTGAATTCTTAATGAGAAAGAATGGGGGAGCAACGCCAGGGAAGGGAGAGGAACTTTCCAAAGGAGCAGAAGGCAGGGCAGGAGGGGGGAGCTGCATGGGAGAGCCCAAGGCGGATGTGCGTGGAAAGTGCCAAATGGTAGGAGGCAGGGCCGACACGTGGACACTCACGGGGGCCAAGGCAAATGCAGGGAGCCAGGCCCTGCCTTTCCCAGGCCCGGGCTAGGGGCCCCAGCGGAGGCAGCGGGGTGGGCAAGACTTGGCCTTCGTTTCAGAACATTTGAACTCAAAGCCAGAAAAACGGGAGACACCCGTCAGAAAAACCCACACGCCTCTGTGGGCCAACGTAGGATGAGAAAGAGGGTTCAAATTAGGGGGACTGCGTGGGGAGTCACAGGGATACAATAAATATTCCCCACAGGTTATGCAGACAGATGCATGTCCACTGAGCACGAATCAGCCCTCGGCTCAGCATTGATCACGTGGTCAGGGCCACTCTTCTGAGCTATCCTGGGCTGGGGACCCCAATTGTCTGCTTCGCGTTACTGATCGAGAAGGTAAAGATATTAAGGAAGAAGACGGAAGAGGAGGCAGGAGCAACCTTTATTGATTAAGGACAACTGTCTCTCCTTCTGCCTTATTTTTAAAGATTATTTATTTGAGAGAGACACAACGAGAATGAGTAAGGGAAGGGGCAGAGGGGAGAGGGCATGCGGGACTTAATCCCAGAACGCTGGGATCACGACCTGAGCAGAGGGCAGATGGTTAACCCACTAAGCCGCCCAGGGGACCCCCCTCCACCTTACTTTAGAGTTAGCGCCAAGACCCATCGAATAGATGAGGACCCTTGAGACATTACTAGAATTGAGATCAAAATTTCTCCATCCTGGCACTGTCAGTGTCTCGGGCCAGATTGTTCTGTGCTACGGGGGCTCCCCAGGGCACTGTAGGGTGCTGGGCAGTATCCCTGGCCTCCAGCCACTGGATGCCAGCAGCACCCCTCCCCTAGCTGTGACAACCCAAACAGTCTCCGGTCGTTGCCTAAGATCCCCAGTGGACCCATGTTTTTCAAACTGGGGGAGGAGGGATGTTTCCTCACATAACTGCTTGGTTGGGAATTTGGTGGAGTAGGTGATGCCCAGCATTGCAAAAAAATGAAATGAAAATGGATAAACACAATAAGTATATCACATGTGGCAAAGGTAAGGATGGTTTTGTGAGCAGCTGGTTCCGGCCACATAGGTCTAAGTGTGTGGGTCCTGGGTTTCCCTGGGAAATATGCTTCTGCCTGTGGATGGTAGTTTATTGGGAGAGAAGGAGATGCAAACAGCTCAGCCAAGTTTGGTGAACGTAGGGAAAAGCCTGAATTGTCTCTTGAAGAACTGGGGGATAGTTGCATAAATCGATCACTTTTGGATTACGTGGGAAAAGCAGCAGAGCAAAGCAGGGCCAGGACAGAGCCCAAATGCTAACATAAAGTGATGAGGACGTAGGTCTGGGAAGGGGCAGGATCGCAGAGAAAAATGTCCAGGAAAATGCTAATGTCTGGTACAGATTCACGCTAGCATTTGCTAGTTTCAGGGTGGCCTATTTTGAAGGAATTTTTACCTATCTTTAATAGGTCTGTGCTAGGATTCCCTATCCACTTTGAGACAGTGCCTGAAAAAAAATTCTGTTGCACTATTGCATTTAAAAAATTTTTTGAGATATAATTTACATGCCCTAAAAATCACCCACTGTAAGTGTACAATTCAGAGTTGTTGTTGCTTTTTTTTTTTTTTTTTTTTTTAGTATAGGAAGGATTGTATAATCGTGACTATGATATAACTTTTGGACATTTCCATCACCCCCAAAGGAATCCTGGTACCATTGGCTCTCACTCCCCATCTCTTTGCTTCTGTGTCCCAAGACAACCACTGGGTCATTTCCTGTCTCTCGAGATCAATCTTTTCTGGACATTTTTGTATAAATGGACTCACAATATGTAGCCTTTCCTGTCTCAGCATAACATGTCTGATGCTCGACTGTGTGGCACACATCGGGAATTCATTATTTTTTAAGGCTGAATACTATTCCATCGTACAGACGGACCATATCTCATCTGTGTATCTGTTGAGGAACCTTTGGGCTATTTCCACTTTTTGGTTTTTATGAATAACGTGGACATGCTTTCTTTTGTCTTGAGTAGATGTATACAATTGATTGCATTTTAACATGGAAGTTGTTGACCAAAAGAACAAAAACCCACTATGTGTTTTGACAAGGAGGAGGATGTCTCTGGAATTATCATCATCCAGCACAGAGAACTTCGGGGCGGTGACATTTCGTTAAAGGAAAGGCTGTATATCGTTTTTGCATTTCTTATTACGTTCGATACAAAAATGGGAGTGAAGTAACTCGGAAACAATTCGCCCAGACGGTTCATGTGATGGAAACAAAAAGAGGGGATCTTTCAAGCTGATCACCACGATGCCTCCCAGGCCTGTGAAGTCTGTCATTAGCAGGAGGGAACGCCTGTCCTGCCATGAGATGCCTCTGTCTTGTCCCACCACCCCGAGATTTGGTCCTTTCGAGTCCTTCAGTCTCTATGGAATCAGTGATAGCCACCATTCCACTAAAATGTGCATGCATATATAAATTTTTTGAAAAGGATATATTTAGCAGAGAAGTAACAGAAGGGAACATTTCCACGCCTCATCAGAAACATGCAGGCTTTGCAGGCTCTCCGAGGGAACGTGGTAGGCAGTGCATTGGGAATCTCCCCATCCAGGCTCCCTGGATGTCTGGATCTTTGTCACACCTTCCGGGTGCCCTGAGCATCTTTCTCCCCTCATCTGAGGTCTCAAAGGACAAGAAACAGCTCTTGGCTGGGTCACTTGGGCAATGTTTTCTTTCCTTAACACCAGAAAGCCTCACATTCCAAGCTACCCCAAAGCCAGCAAAGTCAACACACTTACCCATGGCGGGAGGAAACTGTATCCATTTTTTTGCACCGAGGATTACAGTGAGAAAGGTTACTTATGTAACTGCACGAGAGGGGATAATTTAGGATAGGTGTCTTCAGGGTTAAACAAGAGGAACGGTCTGCAGGAGGGAGATGATGAATACATTCTGGCATATAAAATTCCATACGGTCCGATTTTAATCCGTCATTAAAAGTACGCCTTTGAATAATATTTAGTGACCTAGAAAAATGTTTTTAAGGCGAGGTAACAGAATGAGAGTGCGGAGCTATTTCCATCATGAAAGTCCTATTTTATTATTCACCTCCTTTCTACCCTCAACTCCCATTTTTGGATGGGAAATTTTCCTGCACAGAAAAACACGACAGGCAGGGCCATGCCAGCTCAAGTTAACACGGAGTCTTCTCTGGGAATTTCTGAGGTTTGGGGACGGAAAATTGGCTACGTTCTGTTTTCTTTTAGGAGGAGTAAACATTCTGTACCCCATCCGCGGTGAAGCTACCGTGAAGCGAGAGGTTTCATCAGGTGCCCGGAGCACCCAGCCCGACCTCCGGGCGATGCCCTCGCGAGGGTTGCACAGTAACAGCCGCTCCGAGGTTCGCCTTATGGGGCGAGCAGCTCTCCGGAGCACGGCGGGGCCTGGCCGGGCCTCCCGCGCGTGCTCTCACCGAGGGGGTTTAATCTTAGGACGGGGCGGTCATGGGCAGCTCCGGCGTGTGCCATCCCCTGCGGGCAGGCAGCCCACTTTCAGAGACACCGTCCTGGGCGCCCCCCTACCCCCACGGGCACCACGAGAGCCCTGAGAGTTTGGGCCTGGCTCTCCCTTCCGCAGAGCCTGCGCCTCCACCGCCCAGAGCGCTCCCCAGGGCCCCCTCCCTCCAGGAGCACCCCCTTCCCCCTTGCCCCCCACCTCCACCCACCTTCAGGCTGGGGCCAGCCCCCCAGCTCCCCTGCCGCCCCTTTCCAGTTTCTCAGCCCGCTGGGCACCGCACCCCACCCCCACCCCGAGGGCCTTAGGACCCCCCCTCCCCCGCCGAGGAGCCGGTGAGCTAGGCCCGTTTGAGGGAGAAGCACAAGTAGCGAGGGCCCGGCAGGCCGGCGAGGTGGGGGGCGGGGTGGGGGCGGGGGCGCTGCGAGTGCGCTGCTCTTCGAAGGTCCTCGGTATAGCTCTTTCGGCGGAGCTGGGCGCCGGCGGTGACCTCTTAACAAAGAACAGGTTCGGGCGGCCGGCCCCCTCGGCCCCACCCGGAGGGGCCGAGGGGGCCACGTGACCTTTCCAGACCCGGCCCCCACCGCGAGGGGCCGGGAGAGGGGGGGTCACCGGGGCGGGGAAGGACGAGGGAAGGAGGGGGAGGAAGCCTGTGGTTGCTGGGGGAAGGCGGGGAGGGGAGAGGCGGGGCAGGGAGCGGGCCAGGAGGGGGGAGTGGAATGTGGAGATGGGGGATGGGAGGCTGAAGCGGAGGGGGATGGGAGGTGCGGGGCGTGGGGGATGGGAGGTAGGGGACGTGGGGGATGGGAGGCTGACCGCGAGAGGGGCGGGGCGGGGGGAGGAGGAGGCGGGACAGAAGGTGGAAGAGGACAGGTATGCATGGGGGGAGGGGGACTGGGGCGGGGAGGAGGAGGGTGATGGGAGGTGGGGGAGGAGGGAGGTGGGAAGTGG
>NW_028134393.1:0-70215 GCF_964662115.1 Mustela nivalis | reverse complement strand
GGCCGATGCGGGACTCGAGCCCAGGACCCTGAGATCATGACCTGAGCCGAAGGCAGAGGCCTAAACCACTGAGCCACCCAGGAGCCCCCATATCTGGTAATTTTTAATCAACGTGAATTTGCTGCATCAAATAGTTCCTTCTTATTCAAATATAAATATATGAATATATTGATCAACTCACTGGCATGTCTTAGGAGAATGTCATACCTTTAGTAGCAATCTTGAAATCTTGGCCATTGGTTTTGATTTTTGCTTTGGTTTTTATAATTTTAAAAATCCCTCCAGCCTTTGGCTCTCTCTCACCTGAGTGCTTTCAGCTGTTTCTGCAACAAAGCTGTCCAGGCATCAGAAACTCTCATTGTTTACAGTGGCGCCGACTTCTGAACACTTTGTTAATAAAAAGCTTTTTTTTTTTTTCTTTTGGCTATTGTAAATGTGGAACAACAATGAGGTATTTCAAAGAGGTGAACCACACATAAATTTCTCTAAGGGTGGGGTGAGGGTTACTCAAAAAGGAACTTGACAAGGCTTTTAAAGATATCTATAATCATTATAACTTAACGTGACTTATTGTTACTGTGCCCTTAACTGGGCAAACACTTGTTGGCTTCCAAGAAAGACTAACCTAGTTCTAGATGGTTCTAGCGGCCTTCTAGCACAGGGTCTCATGAGGCAGGGATTCTAGCCACTGGCTGTGCAAGGCACGAGACCTGTTAGTGATTCTATTTTTTCTCCGGAGAATGGGCCTTTCCACATTCCAGGTCTTTCTACCCCAATAAATAATGCGGTGATTCTCTTAGTGAGTTGTACTTTTGGTTTAAACAGCCAACTGTCTCTTAAAAAGGACTTTTGTTTAAAGACCTTTTAAAAAAAGTCCTTTAAAAATTTTTTTTTTATCTTTTATTTTTTAATCCCATATGTTTACTCTGATCATGGAACTTTTTTCATTTTTACCTTCTCTGCTGATTAAAATATTCTCTCCAAAATGTCAGTTACTTGCAGGTACTTGCACTGTAGACAATCTTTACATATTTTTTTAAAAATCCATTCACGATTCTTAGTGTAAATCCCGGGGATCTGAAAGACTACCATTTGCTATTCATCGAACAGTTACTATCTCCACTTAGTGACAGGGTTGTAGAGGACGTGAGCTCACAAGAGATGTAAGCTTTTTTCCACTTTCAGCTACCATGTTCATTTCTATGTTACTCAGAGGAGCCTTCTTTGTAGAAACATATTATCCAGTCTTTTATGAAGCTGAATTTAAATTCTGTCCCTTCATTCCCCACAACGCTTAAAAAGCCAAGCAAATTTTGTTCCATTTTTTAAGAGCCCATAGATGGCATTTTTTTAGTGTTGCGTTTTTGAGTTTTCATCACTCTTTATGTTACTTCTACTTCACAGATAAACAATTGCTAATGACAATGTGAACTTCCTACAAATGTGCAATCAAAATCCCTAGGTACACATTACCGAAGTTCTTTGTTCCCTTTAAACATTATTTCTCTCTTGATATGCATTCTTGTTTTGTATTATATTGCATTATAAAGTTTTTTTTTAACAGACTGCATTTTTTAGAGTAGTTTGGGGATCAAAGTAAAATTCCCTTTCCCCACATACACACAGCCTTCCCCATTATCAACATCCTGTACCACGGTGATAATATTTCATGCTCACTGACCCTACACTGACACATCATTATCACCCCAAAGTCCACAGTTTACATTAGAGTTCACTCTTGGTGGGGCACCAGGGTGGCTCAGTGGGTTAAGGCTTCTGCCTTCGGCTCAGGTCATAATCTCACGGTCCTGGGATCGAGCCCCAGACCAGACTCTCTGCTTGGCAGAGAGCCTGCTTTCCCCCAACCCCTGCTTTCCCCGCCTGCCTCTCTGCCTGCTTTGATGCCTGTCAAATAAATAAATAAAATCTTAAAAAAACCTTTTCTCATAGAGTTCACTCTTGGTATAGTATCTTATGCATTTTGACAACTGTGTAGTGATATATATCTACAATATCATACATATCATACAGAATATTTTCACTGGCCTAAAAATCCTCTGTGCTCTGCCTGTTAATCCTCCTCCTCTCCTAACTGCTACAAACCGCTGACCTTTATACCATTTGCATAGTTCTGCCTTTTCTAGAAGGTCATATAGTTGGAACCTTGCAACATGAAGCTTTTCCAAATTGACTTCTTTCACTTATTATGACGGATTTTAAGTTTGTTCCTTGTCTTTTCATTGCTTGATAGCCATTTCTCTTTATCGCTGAATCATATCCCATTGTTTCAATGGACCACAGTTTATCTATCCATTCTCCTCCTGAAGGACATCTTGGTTACTTCAAACTCTTGGCACTTATGGGTAAAGCTGTTACAAACACAGGTTTACATGCAGGATTCTGTGTACACAAAGTTGTCGCTCTTTTGGGTGAGTGCCAAGGACCACGATTGCTGGATCATATGGTAAGAATATGTTTAGTTTTGTAAGAAACTGCCCAACTGTCTTCCAAAGTGGTAGCACCATTTTGGTGTTCTCACCAGAATGAATGAGAGTTTCTCTTGTTCCTCATCGTCAAAAGCATTTTATGTTGTCAGTATTTTGGATTTTAGCCATTCTAATAGATGTGTAGTGATATATCATTGTCTTATTTATTTATTTATTTTTTAAAAAGATTTTATTTATTTATTTGACAGAGAGAGATCACAAGAAGTCAGAGAGGCAGTCAGAGAGAGAGAGAGGGGAAGCAGGCTCCTGCTGAGCAGAGAGCCCAACATGGAACTCGATCCCAGGACCCTGAGATCATGACCTGATCCAAAGGCAGTGGCTTAACCCACTGAGCTGTCCAGGAGCCCCTCATGTTCTTTTAATTTACAATTCCTTAATTAGACATGCTGTGATCATCACAGCATCTGTTCATATCATTATTGCCATCTCAATATCTTCTTAAGTGAGGTGTCTGTTCCAGTCCTTGCCAATTTTTCAATCAGGTCATTCATTTTCTTGTGTTTGAGTTAATAAATGAATAAATAATAATAATAAATAATAAATAAATAATGAATGAATGAATGAATTTATTATATATATTATATATTATCTGTAATATATATTATATATATTATTATATATTAAATAATTATTAAAAATAAATTTACTAATGAGGCCAAGAATTTAGAATCACAAATACTTCAGAACTAATAATAACTGCCATCACTTGTTGTTATTGTATAAGATAAATCCTACGATCAAGTTTCAATTTTAAATTCTTACAATTTTAAATTCTTAAAACCTTATGAAGAAGCATCATTTTGAGGGAGCAGTTTTCATAATTTAGCATCCATCAGCCTTTTTTTTAATATTTTATTTATTTATTGGACATACAGAGAGAGAGAGAGAGAGAGAGATTATAGGTAAGCAGAGAGGCAGGCAAGCAGGGAGGGAAGCAGGCTTCCTTTTGAGCAGAGCCCAATGTGTGGCTGGATCCCAGGACCCGGAGACCATGACTTGAGATGAAGGCAGAGGCTTAACCCACCACCCACGTGATGAGAGAGCCCCTCAGGTGCCCCTCATCCATCAGCCTTAATTGTTTGGAGGAAAATGTGTGGATGAATAATGCCTTAAGGAGCTAATCTCTCTAAAGGATTTTCAATCTTTACCCCTTCAAGGTTTTGCACAGTTCTGATAGCCTCTAAACATCCAGCTGATTTCTACAGTGACAAGCCTGTTAAAAACTGTCCTCAAACCAGGAATAGAGCTTGAAACATACCAGTCAAGAACAACTTTGAGTCTTTTAAGGAATTTATCATCATTTCTTTGTTATGATTCCAGGTTCCTGGGATTGAGTCCCACAGTGGGCTCTCTGCTCAGCAGGGATCCTGCATCCATTCCTCTCTCTCTGCCTGCCCCTCTGCCTTCCTGTGATCTCTGTCAAGTAAATAAATAAAATAAAAAAAAACATATTTTATACCAGTTATTCATGTTTATTAACTAAGATATCACAATACAAATAATTCAATCAGTTGATCTTTATTAATACCTTCAACAAGATAAAAAAAATATGTCATATTTTCTCCAAAAATTTTATATCATCTGATAGGTCAGATATATAAAAAATAACATTTAAAGTCTTAAAAATATCAGCAAATATTTTCATTTAAATGCAAATTTCAAGAAAATCTACTTTTCCAAACACGACTTTTTATCCTATATTTTTTTTAAATTTGTCAATATCTGATAAATTGTTTAGCGAGACTATACATGTTAGATTGAAAAAAATGATTAATAGATGTAGGTTCAAATTATTATGTTTCATTAAAAATGATTTAGTCTTTGATGAACATCTGTTTCGTAATGTGTTGTATCCAAATATAGTAAATTAATGACATATATAAAATTATAGAGAAATGACACCTTCCGTTCCATTATGAGTAGAGCTTTTAAAATGCTATTTGTCACAACCTGTCATCTTCTCATTATGTAGCATTATGTAGCATTTAAGAAATGTATACTCTTCACTTTGAAGTCTTTTAGAAATCTAAAATATGACTTTCTATGGATTGTGTTTCCATATTCCTTTATTGCCACTTTGAACAAATCCACATGCTTTGATTCAAAGGTAATAAATTTCTCTTATTTGGAAAAATGATGTTTATTTTTGTTCTCTCACCCTTAGCAGGTGGTTTCATTTTAGCACACTTCAGAGTTATAATTTCATGCTTATTAAAAACATTTATTATGATCTACATAGATGAATGAAACTTTTATTTTATTAAATTATTTGCCAAAAAATCTGTAATTTTTAAAAATGTATTTCTTTTGAAGGGTAATTTTAGAGCATTCAGAGAGGATCTAGGAGTGTGGTATAATGCAATTTTTAAGTAAGTTTGAAATGGTTATTCATATGATTGTTTCTTTAAGGCTTTTGCTTATTTTGGGTTTTTTTGTCTTCTTTTGTCTTATTTTGTTCATTATATGCTACAAAATATTTTGAAAGTAAATTTAAGGTATGTTTTACATAGTTTATTTTTTGGAAAAAATATTGAAATGACTTATGAAATTCAGTATACTCTCAACATTAATTTATTCTGAAATTTACCAATTGTCTACTGTCTATTATATGGCAGATATTACTTCAGACTACACTGGTAAATGAAATACTTGGATTTGTAGAACGTTTATTTTAATGGGTGAGACAATTAAAAGCTATAAACCTGAATAAAAATTGCATAGTGCATTCAAAAATGATGAGTGCAATGGGGAAAAAGAAAAATTAGATCAGGGTGAGAAAAATCAAGGTTGCTAGGCAGGGGGTGGGGAGGTAAGAATTTTAATAGAAAGATCAGGTTAGTTACAATGAAGCTGACAATTGAACAAACGTATGGAAAGGCGATGAATTTGCCCAGAACTATCAGCAATAAGGTCACTCCAGACAAAGGAATTGGCTATCTTGAAGGCCATAAGGTTGGATCGTGCCTGGCATATCTGAGGAATAGCAAGGAGGCCACTGTGAGGGACTGAAGAGTAGCAGGGAAAGAGGTCACAAAGGTTAAATGAGTGGCTAGATCATGTAAAAGCTTAGAAGTCATTGTAAAACGCTGGCTTTATATTTGAAAACTTACTGTGTGATAGAATTTCTGCTAATAACTGAGAGTTCAAATGTCCATAAAATTTCAAGGATTCTTATTCTAGTAAGACAGAATAAAGAAAAAGAGTTCATATTTTCACATGGTGTAACAAATGCTTGGAGATCCAAGTGTACGAAGCTATGGGAGCACAGAAGAAGGCACTAAAATCACACCAATATATTTGATTACTGTGACTTTATATAAATTTGTATTTTCTAGATTTTTTTAATAGTCATGGAATCACACAGTATATTCTATTCATTGCCTGGCTTTTCTTTTCTCAGCATCATTACTTTGAGAATCTCCAATTGTAAATAGTTCATTTTGATGTTGAATAGTAATCTCTTTAATGAATAGATCATAATTTGTCTTTGCTCTATTGATGGACATTGATGAACATTTCTACTGTTTTCAATTCTTAAAAATAAAACTGCTATGAAATTCATATACAATTCCTTGTACGAACATAGCTTTTGTTTCTCTTGGTTAAATGCCTATAAGTAAAATGGCTATTGGTGTAACTGCAACGTATTTTGCATTTAAAAAAAATTTCAAACTATTTTCCAAAGTGGTGGTATCATGATATATGCCAACAACAGTTTAGATTTTTTGTTGCTTCTCAATCTAGCTCAGACGAAGTACAATTAGCCTTTATAATTTTAGTCATTCTAATAGATATGTAAGCATGTCTCATTATGATTTTAATTTGTATTTCTTTAATGTCTAAATGTTGAGAAATTTGTCATGTGCTTATAAGCCATCCATATCCTTTTGGTGACATGTCTCTTCAATAATTTTCTTCATATGTAAAATTGGATACTATGTTTGGTTTTAAAGGTTTTTTATTTTTATTCATTTTTTAATAATCAGAGTTGATGTCCATTATCAGATATATAATTTGCAAATCCCTTCTCCATCTTTACGGTTTCTCAATGGAGCTTTGATAGCTGTGTCTTTCAAGAAATATGCTACTTCTTTCTTGGTACACGGAGGTATGACCAGAACATTATCAATGTTGACCTTTGCAAAGAAAATCATGGCTTAAGATATATGTAGTCTGCGGTTGTTGGGAGTGTTCTGTAATATCAAGCATATCTTGTTAGTTGATAATTTTGTTCATGTCTTACATATCTTACCAATTTGATGACCATTTGTCTATATAATCTCAAAATAAAGGTGTTGAAACTTTTTTCCATTTCTCTTCTAAGGTAGAAGTTATGATTTTTGTTCTTAGTTTTTCCCTATATATCCCCAAATCTGTTATTAAGTATTAAAAGTCAAGAATTATTATACTCCCTGATAAATTCATCCTTTTACTCTTCTGTAATTTTGACTTGATCTTTATGTCTGATAATGAAATTTGCTTTAAAATCACTTTTCATTATCTTGATATAACCACCAAAGGTATAGTGTGATTAGTGTTAATATAGCATATTATTTCTTTTACTTTATAAAGCACTTCTATATTTAATCCTGAAAAAAAAAAACAGCTTTTTAGCTCTGGAAGCATCTTTCTAAATTATTTTTTTTTTTAAATGAAGCAGTAACAATTTTTGTTAAGGGACCTAAACTGAAAGTAGGTTTATTTATTAATTTATTTAGTAAAAGATTTTATTTTGTTTATTGACAGCAAGAGAGAGATAGAGAGGAAGCACACAAGCGGGAGGAATAACGTGCAAAGGGAGAGGAAGAAGCAAGCTCCTCGGGGTGCAAGTAGTCCCATGCAGGGCTGGATCACTGTACACTGGAATCATGACCTCAGCCAAAGGCAAATATCTGCTTTAACAACTGAGTCATCCAGGCACCCATAGAAAATTAAAAAAAAAAAAAAACCTTTTAAAATCATTTTGTTTCTTTTTTTTTAATATTTTATTTATTCGACAGACAGAGAGACAGGAAGAGGAACTATAAGCAGGGCATAGGGAAAAGGAGAAGCAGGTTTCCCACTGAGCAGAGAGCCTGATGTGGGGCTCCATCCCAGGACCCTGGGATCATGACCTGAAAAGAAGGGACACTTACGGAGGAAGCCACCCAGACACCTCTTTCCTTTGTTTTTAATATATGGCAACTGATGCTTCAAAGCCATGAGAAGCATATTACCCATTGATTAAATCTTTGATAACAACCTATTTAAAGAGGTGTGTAAATATATACTTACTCAGATTTATACACTTTGTGTTTTCTTCATAGTTTGGGGCTGGACCCCATGGTCACAACACTGCTTCCAGTCTTTGCCTTCCCATCTGTTGATACCAGGCATTTGGTCAGCAAAGCAAATTAGTATCATAATTAATAAGCCCTTGGCACCATATCTCTGGAGCAGGAGTTGCTCTTAGCCACGGCCCAGAGCAGTTGACCTCCCCTCGCTAGTGCTATAGCCCCAAGGACAAGGTCCCTGCCACCAGAACTCAGTCTTACATGTTATGCTAAGCAGACAAAACCAAAACCGGAGAGCTCCGACAGCTTTCACTGGCATGCCTCATCTCCCACTCCCTCGACGTCCAGGCAGTACCAGATGCCAGGGAGGAATCTTGGTCCAACATATGGGAGGGAAGGAAGTAGCCATGAGCAAGTATCTGCCTCTCTGTGCCTTTCTTTCATGAGCAGGTTGTAAGGAGGAGGAAGAGGAAGGGGAAGAGAGGTGAACTTCAAGGTGTGAAGGCCTCAGGTAGGCCGCTGACTCCTGCCAGTAGGAACGGAACAAAGGAGAAGGCAGTGAGTCTTGCAGGGAGGGTGGGGGGTAAGGGTTACAGCTTATGATGGAATCTGGACAGGAGTAATAGGGATACTAGTCATTTGAGTCCACCATTGGCAAGCTGGGCTGGGTGTCAGGGCAGATAGGCCTCCCTGGGCAACGGCACATGAGAGAAGGTGGAATTCTTCTCTGAGGAGCAGGTGGAGTTTTGGGTGTTGGGAAAGCATAGACAGTATTGTTCCAGGGCCAAGGACAGGTCCGGGTACTCCTGGTTGAAGGTCAAGGCCACAGTATGATCCAGGTCTTCTACCAGCAGCTTGAAGGTACCACATGCCAGCCACCCCTCATTATTGTGTAAAACTCTCTGGTGCACTTATTGGCTTATCCATCAAATGACTCCTTCAGCAGCTTGAAAACCACCTCCACAGGCACTCCAGGTTATGGGAGGCTTCCAGAGTGAAGATTTTGCACAGGATCACCCCAAAAGACGAGAAGTCACTCTGGTGGATGTAGATCTGGCCAAACATGGCCTTAGGGATCATCCACTTCACAGGCAGTCCACTGTTGGTTGTCTTTTTATAGTAACTGATGTGGTGATATCTCTGGCAAGGCTGAAGTCTGAGATCTTCATCATGTTGTCCTTTGTCACCAGCACTTCCCTGGTGGCCAGGTCTTGGTGTATGCACTTCTTGGAGGCAAGGTACTCCATGCCTCAGGCTACCTGGTAGGCACAGGATGCCAGGTCCTTGGAGGAGAGTTGCTCTGCTGCATTGTGGCTGATATTGTAACAGTCCTCCAGGTCAGGAGGCCTCTGGGCCTGCAGGTACTCCTGTATGTTGTCTTTGGAGGCATATTCCGTGAGAGTGTACGAAGGACCGTCCTGTGTGCAGGACCCAGCAGTTTGACGGTGTCCTTGTGCTGTCCAATCATCTTCATCATCTCCATTTCTGAGATTAGGTTTGACAGGTCTTTCTCTGTTGCATCTGACTTCAACATCTTCACAGACACTTTAGTCAAATCTTTGGATTTGTCTTTGTCCAGCCCAATGGCCTCCTCCAACACCACCTGCCCAAGGTAGGCCTGTCTTAGGGGTCTGCCTAAACTGCCTACAACCAGCCTGTCTCAAGGCAGTTATGAACTCTAGATTATCCTCAAAAACATTAAACCACAAGCTAAAAATTCTCTTCACTAGATCTCTGTCGCAGGTCTAATTTTCTTCTCTTTCATCATTTATCTTTTTCCTGATTCTTATTTTCAGTATAGTTTATTTTGCTTCCAAGTGTTTCCCCTGGTTTCTGTATGCTGTTTCAGAGGGAAGAATTATCCTGTCATAAAATTATTTCTTGAGCATTCGTTACATCTCTCAGGTAAAATGGGTTCTTTTATGGTATTGATTCATTTGAGTTTTCTCAAATGGGAAGAATTTTCAAAATGGTGTTATCCTCAAGGTTCAAAGTATGTCTTAGCCTCATCTTTACTCTTTTTGAATTCACTTTTCAAATTCTTGTCCCTCTTTTTATCTTTTAAATTTAAATGTTTTATTTTTATTCTTCTTTTATTTGAGTATAGTTGATATTCAGTGTTACATTGGTTTCAGGTTTTCAATATCTCCATACATTATTCTATGATCACTACAAATATAGCCACCATCTGTCACCATATAACACTATTATAATATCATTGACTATATTCTGTACACTGTCCCATATCTCTTTTTAAAATCTCTGATTTTTATGTTTTCTGTTATTCCAATGTTCGACCATCATTTTACTTGGATACTTTAATAAAATATGCCTGATTACACACTCTTTGCTGAAAACCATAGCATTGGATTAATAGTAGTCTTCTTCTTCTTCTTCTTTTTAAATTCACATATAATGTATTATTAGCTCCATGGGTATAGGTCTGTGAATCGCCAGGTTTACACACTTCACAGCACCCCCCCCCAATGTTCATAACCCCACCACCCTCTCCCTACCCTCCCCACCCCCCTGGCAACTCTCAGTTTGTTTTGTGAGATAAAGAGTCTCTTATGGTTTGCCTCCCTCTCGATCCCATCTTGTTTCATTTACTCTTTTCCTGTCCCCCAAACCCCCCACATTGCACCTCCATTTCCTCATATCAGGGAAATCATATGATAGTGTCTTACTCTGGTTGACTTATTTTGCTAAGCATAATACCCTCTAGTTCCATGCATTCCATCGCAAATGGCAAGATTTCATTACTTTTGATGGCTGCATAGTATTCCATCACACACACACACACACACACACACACACACACACACACACACACACATATATATATATAATTCATTTGTTGATGGACATCAAGGTTCTTTCCATAGTTTGGCTATTGTGGATATTGCTGCTATAAACATTTGGTGCACGTGCCCCTTTGGATCATATAGTAGTCTTCTTTACCTCTATCAGAACCCCAAGAAGCTTTATTCATTTATTTACTCACATAAACAAATGATCCAACACAACGTTTTTTGATGTTCAAATGTATTATAATGTCTTACCGCTTAACATTATGCATACTGCTCTCTTTAGCTGTCTTACTAAATACACATCATCACTATGCCATTTAATCAGAAAGAACATTTGAACTCAGAATTCTTTCCATATTAGGGAATGAAGACTCCACCCTTCTGTTTGTGCAGGTAAAATAAATGTTGATATTGTCTGTCCTGCACATACCCCATCCTGTTCACCAGAATATTCACCATCAAAATAGATACAAAATAAAAACCATACCTCACCACTTCTATTACCACCCAGCATGCTAAAAACACCATCATATGTTCCTGAATTATTGACTTGATTGATAACCCCACTTCCACACATACTGCACTCCTTTCTCCCTGCAAATTTATTTTGGTAAGGAAACTTAACCTTTTTTACCCATTTGACAGATCACAAGTAGGTAGAGAGGCAGGCAGAGAGAGGGGTGGGGGAGCTGGCTCCCTGCTGAGCAGAGAGCCCAATGTGGGGCTCCTTCCCAGGACCCTGAATTCATGACCTGAGCCGAAGGCAGAGGCCTAAACCACTGAGCCACCCAGGAGCCACCATATCTCGTAATTTTTAATCAACGTGGATTGGCTGCATTAAATAGTTCCTTCTTCTTCAAATATAAATATATAAATATATTGATCAAGTCACTCGCATGTCTTAGGAGAATGTCATAACTTTAGTAGCAAACTTGAAATCTTGGCCATTGGTTTTGATTTTAGTTTTGCTTTGATTTGGTTCGGTTTTGATATTTTAAAAATCCCTCCAGCCCTTGACTCTCTCTGACCTGAGTGCTTTCTGCTGTTTCTGCAACAAAACTGTCGGGGCAGCGAAAACTCTCATTGTTTTCAGTGGCGCCCCCTTCTGAACACTTTGTTGATAAAAAGCTTTTTTTTTTTTTTTTTTTTTTTTTTGGCTATGGTAAATGTGGAACAACAATGAGGTATTTCAAAGAGGTGAACCACAGATCAATTTTTCTAAGGGTGGGGTGAGGGTTACTCAAAAAGGAACTTGACAAGGCTTTTAAAGATATCGAAAATCATTATAACATAACGTGACTGATTGTTACCGTGCTCTTAACCTGGCAAACACTTGTTGGCTTCCAAGAAAGACTAACATAGTTGAGATGGTTCTAGCGGCCTTCTAGCACAGGGTCTCATGAGGCTGGGATTCTAGCCACTGGCTGTGCAAGGCATGAGGCCTGTTAGTGATTCTATTTTTTCCACTGCAGAATGGGTCTTCTACATTCCAGGTCCTTTCTACCCCAATAAATAATGCGGCGATTCTCTCAGTGAGTTGTACTTTTGGTTTAAACAGCCAACTGTCTCTTAAAAAGGACTTTTGTTTAAAGTCCTTAAAAAAAAAAAGTCCTTTCAAAAAAAATTTATTTCTTATTTTTTATTTTTAAATCGCATATGTTTACTCTGATCCTGGAATTTTGTCATTTTGTCCTCCTCTGCTGATTAAAATATTCTTCATCATCAGCACCTACTGCTCTCCTCTCCTGGTGGTCTCTCCGGAAGGGGTCTTCTCTAGCTCTTCTAGCAGAGGATGGGCACTTCCCCTCTACCCCTGTTTCCGGACCAACCTTACCTATCCTGCAGCGTCAGGTCGGCCTGGTCTTTTATCTGTTGTTCTCTTCTGAGTGGTTAGTTTTTCATAGATACCGTGCTTTGCTTTTGTCAGGATTTACCGTGGATTATCAAAACCCTTTCTTGTGCCAGTGAAGCCCAGAAACACTCCTGATGAGAGAACCAGGAACTCGAACAGATCATATTTATCCTGAATGTTCTGTCCAAAATGAAAAATACATTTCTGAGGAGACTCAAGATCTCTGAGAAGGGAAGTTTCACCAACTCTGTCATGTAGGGGCATCAATTCCGATTCTGTGTCAATTTTCCTACTTTCCCAGATAGTAATTCTCTACCTCAGAAAGCCCACTCTCAACCGTTTCCTCTCTCAAAGGCAGTTGCTCTTAGAGTATGCACATGGCACTTGGGGCCTGCTGGTCATTGGCTACTGCCCTCTGTACCTTGGGTCTAACAGATGCGGGGCTTCAAGATGAAATAGTCTCTTGTTCTAAGACTTAATATAGTTTGAGGCACATGGTAAGCAATAATCACTTTTTTAGTTGATCCAAGTTATCGACCTTTCTTAATTATTCTAGTACCACAATTTACTTGTTCTAAGATTTGCCCTCCCTCCCCATTCTAATAACTCTTGCACTTGATGACATATCCTAGTTTAACTGACAGCATTTCTCTTTCTTAGTCGAACATAAACTATAGTGCATCTTACCCTTGATGAAAGCTAGGATGCAATTAAATACTCTATTATGGTTACGATTCTGTTATTTGAAATCCTCCGGTAGCTCCCTGTGCCCCCACAGTGTAGTACGTCACCTCCTTGGCATAATATACAAACCATCTCACCCCCAGTGTTAACCCCGAGGCTCAGCCTCCATCCCCAGGTGATGCTACCAGATCCGCTGTCGGTTGTCATGAACTTGCTGTAGATTCCCGAATGCACTGTTCTGCCTCCTGGCACTTTGAAACTTGACACACTCATCCTCATTCTTCACTTTGCCCTTGTCTATCACCTCCCCTGAAAATCTTTTACTAACTGGCTTTTCCCAGCTCCAACCTATTCTTGGCAGTCTTTTATCTCCCTGTGGTAAAAACCTGTCACACTGCACCATGGACATGCCCGTTGTACCCCTGAGAAGAGAAAAGGGAGAGTGACGGCCCCCCAGCATTTGCAGCTCTAGTGCAGAGCCCCATTCCTGGCTTGCAGGAAATGCCAGATTATGAAGACAAACGGAGATCATCCTCTGGCTAAAACCAGCTCTATTTTGCCTACCGCAGGATCTGGATCAATTCAGAGCAGCCGGGTATTATTGCTGTTTTTCTAGGGATTTTTTACCCATATATTTCCCAGGTCTTGACTCTTTTTATAGCACTTTAGTTCAGGTTTCAACCACTTCCTAGTCAGATCAGGTGAAATCATTTTCCTTCCCATAGGCTCGGTATTTCACACCTAGTAAATCTTTTTTTAAGATCTTATTTACCCATTTGACAGGTCAAAATTAGGTAGAGAGGCAGGCAGAGAGAGGGGTGGGGGAGCAGGCTCCCCGCTGAGCAGAGCGCCCAATGTGGGGCTCCTTCCCAGGACCCTGAAATCATGACCTGAGCCGAAGGCAGAGGCCTAAACCACTGAGCCTCCCAACACCCCCATCCTGGTAATTTTTAATCAACGAGGATTTGCTGCATCAAATAGTTTCTTCTTCTTCAAATATAAATTATATAAATATATTGATCAAGTCACTCGCATGTCTTAGGAGAATGTCATACCTTTAGTAGACAACTTGAAATCTTGGCCATTGTTTTTGATTTTTGTTTTGGTTTGATTGGTTCGGTTTTTGTAATTATAAAAATCCCTCCAGCCCTTGGCTCTGTCTGACCTGAGTTCTTTCAGCTGTTTCTGCAACAAAACTGTCTGGGCAGCGAAATCTCTCATTGTTTACTGTGGCGCCACCTTCTGAACACTTTGTTAATAAAAAGCTTTTTTTTTTTTTTTTTTTTGGGTATGGTAAATGTGGGACAACAATGAGGTATTTCAAAGAGGTGAACCACAGATAAATTTCTCTAAGGGTGGGGAGAGGGTTACTCTAAAAGGAACTTGACAAGTCTTTTAAAGATATCTATAATCATTATAAATTAACGTGACTTATTGTTACTGTGCCCTTAACTGGGCAAACACTTGTTGGCTTCCAAGAAAGACTAACATAGTTCTAGATGGTTCTACCAGCGTTCTAGCACAGGGTCTCATGAGGCAGGATTTCTAGCCACTGGCTGTGCAAGGCATGAGTCTGTTAGTGATTCTATTTTTTCCTCTTCAGAATGGGCCTTTCCACATTCCAGGTCCTTTTACCCCAATAAATAACGTCGTGATTCTCTTAGTGAATTTTACTTTTGGTTTAAACAGCCAACTGTCTCTTAAAAAGGACTTATGTTTAAAGTCCTTTAAAAATAAATCCTTTAAAAAATTTTTTTATCTTTTATTTTTTAATTCCATATGTTTACTCTGATCGTGGAACTTTTTTCATTTCTACCTTTTCTGCTGATTAAAATATTCTCTCCAAAATGTCAGTTATTTGCAGGTACTTGCACTGTAGACATTCTTTACATATTTTTTAAAAAATCCATTCACGATTCTTAGTGAAAATTGGGGATCTGAAAGACTACCATTTGCTATTCATCGAACAGTTACTGTCTCCACTAAGTGACAGGGTTTCAGAGAACGTGAGCTCACAAGAGATGTAAGCTTTTTTCCACTTTCTGCTACCATGTTCATTTCTATGTTACTCAGAGGAGCCTTCTTTGTAGAAACATATTATCCAATCATTTATGAAGCTGAATTTAAATTTTGTCCCTTCATTCCCCACAACGCTTAAAAAGCCAAGCAAATTTTGTTCTATTTTTTAAGAGCCCATAGATGGAATTTTTTTAGTGTTGCGTTTTTGAGTTTTCAACACTCTTTATGTTACTTCTACTTCACAGATAAACAATTGCTAATGACAATGTGAACTTCCTACAAATGTGCAATCAAAATCCCTAGGTACACATTACCGAAGTTCTTTGTTCCCTTTAAACATTATTTCTCTCTTGATATGTATTCTTGTTTTGTATTATATTGCATTATAAAGTTTTTTTTTTAACAGACTGCATTTTTTAGAGTAGTTTGGGGATCAAAGTAAAATTCCCTTTCCCCACATACACACAGCCTTCCCCATTATCAACATCCTGTACCACGGTGATAATTTTTCATGCTCACTGACCCTACACTGACAAATCATTCTCACCCCAAAGTCCACAGTTTACATTAGAGTTCACTCTTGGTGGGGCACCAGGGTGGCTCAGTGGGTTAAGGCTTCTGCCTTCGGCTCAGGTCATAATCTCACGGTCCTGGGATCGAGCCCCAGACCAGACTCTCTGCTTGGCAGGGAGCCTGCTTTCCCCCAACCCCTGCTTTCCCCGCCTGCCTCTCTGCCTGCTTTGATGCCTGTCAAATAAATAAATAAAATATTTAAAAAACCTTTTCTCATAGAGTTCACTCTTGGTATAGTATCTTATGCATTTTGACAACTGTGTAGCGATATATATTTAAAATATCATACATATCATACAGAACATTTTCACTGGCTTAGAAATCCTCTGTGCTCTGCCTGTTCATCCTCCTCCTCTCCTAACTGCTACAAACCGTTGACCTTTATACCGTTTGCATAGTTCTGCCTTTTCTAGAACGTCATATAGTTGGATCCTTGCAACATGAAGCTTTTTCAAATTGACTTCTTTCACTTATTATGACGGATTTTAAGTTTGTTCCTTGCCTTTTCATTGCTTGATAGCCATTTCTCTTTATCGCTGAATCATATCCCATTGTTTCAATGGACCACAGTTTATCTATCCATTCTCCTCCTGAAGGACATCTTGATTACTTCCAACTCTTGGCACTTATGGGTAAAGCTGTTACAAATACAGGTTTACATGCAGGATTCTGTGTACACAAAGTTGTCGCTCTTTTGGGTGAGTGCCAAGGACCACGATTGCTGGATCATATGGTAAGAATATGTTTAGTTTTGTAAGAAACTGCCCAACTGTCTTCCAAAGTGGTAGCACCATTTTGGTGTTCTCACCAGAATGAATGAGAGTTTCTCTTGTTCCTCATCGTCAAAAGGATTTAATGTTGTCAGTATTTTGGATTTTAGCCATTCTAATAGATGTGTAGTGATATATCATTGTCTTATATATTTATTTATTTTTTAAAAAGATTTTATTTATTTATTTGACAGAGAGAGATCACAAGAAGACAGAGAGGCAGTCAGAGAGAGAGAGAAAGGGAAGCAGGCTCCTGCTGAGCAGAGAGCCCAACGTGGAACTCCATCCCAGGACCCTGAAATCATGACCTGATCCAAAGGCAGTGGCTTAACCCACTGAGCCATCCAGGCGCCCCTCATTGTTCTTTTAATTTACAATTCCTTAATTAGACATGCTGTGGATCATCACAGCATCTTTTCATATCATTATTGCCATCTCAATATATTCTTCAGTAAGTTGTCTGTTCCAGTCCTTGCCAATTTCTCAATAATGTCATTCATTTTCTTGTCTTTGAGTTAATAAATAAATACATAATAATAATAAATAAATAAATAAAAAATGAATGAATGTATTTATTATATACATTATATATGTTATATATAGTATATTATATACATTATTATATATTAAATAATGATTTATTAAAAATAAATTTACAATGAGGCCAAAAAAACAGTATCACAAATACTTCAGAACTAATAATAACTGCCATCACTTGATGTTATTCTATAAGGTAAATCCTACGATCAAGTTTCAATTTTAAATTCTTACAATTTTAAATTCTTAAAACCTTATGAAGAAGCATCATTTGGTGGAGCAGTTTTCATAATTTAGCATCCATCAGCATTTTTTTAAAGATTTTATTTATTTTTTGGACAGAGAGAGAGAGAGAGAGAGAGATCACAAGTAAGCAGAGAGGCAGGCAAGCAGGGAGGGAAGCAGGCTTCATTTTGAGCAGAGCCTGATGTGGGGCTGGATCCCAGGACCCAGAGACCATGACTTGAGATGAAGGCAGAGGCTTAACCTACCACCCACGTGATGAGAGAGCCCCTCAGGTGCCCCTCATACCATCAGTCTTAATTGTTTGGAGGAAAATGTGTGGATGAATAATGTCTTAGGGAGCTAATCTCTCTAAAGAATTTTCAAGTCTTTACCCCTTCAAGGTTTTTGTACAGTTTTGATAGCCTTTAAACATCCAGCTGATTTCTACAGTGACAGGCCTGTTAAAACCTGTCCTCCAAACAGGAATAGAGCTTGAACATACCAGTCAAGAGCAACTTTGAGTCTTTTAAGGAATTTATTATCATTTCTTTGTTTTTGGTTAATATCTGAAATAGTTCCATATTACACTTGCATAATTTTTAAAGAGCTGACTTTGAAGGAGGCATTCAGCTCCAGCTACTTCCATATTTTGGCAAGAACTATAATTCTATATAAAAAAAAAAACCATATTTTAGGGCGCCTGGGTGGCTCAGTGGGTTAAAATCTCTGCCTTCGGCTCAGGTTATGATTCCAGGTTTCTGGGATTGAGTCCCACAGTGGGCTCTCTTCTCAGCTCGGAGCCTGCTTCCATTCCTCTCTCTCTGCCTGTCTCTTTGCCTTCCTGTGATCTCTGTCAAGGAAATAAATAAAATTTTTAAAAAAACATATTTTATACCAGTTATTCATGTTTATTAACAAAGACAGCTGAATGTTTGCTAGCTAGTCAGCCAATACAGAGAAATATTAGGTAGGGTAATTACTCACAGTTGTGTTTAATAAAATGAGAGAAAATTATCAAATGACAGTAATAATAATAATCCTATAGCAGGCTAAATAATTCAATGATAATTCCAAGTATTAATCTAGCTTTCTTCCCTGATTATGACTCTTCTCTCCTTTATCATAATGGGAGTAGCAGATTGTCTGCAATGAATTGTGAAAACCCAGCAGTGACTTTGGCAGTGAAGGCCTCCCACCCATTTTGATAGGTTAAAATGATTCTGGTTGGTCTTGAGGAAATGTGTCATTCTTTTTTCTGTGTGTGTCATAAAAGAAAGAAGCAATAGTAAATTCTTGCTGTTATTCCATGGAGCCAATAAAATTATACTGCCAACAAGAGGCTGTTGACACTGTAAGTGTAGTTAACTGTCTTGAAATACTAGGCCTCGAAATAAAATTCCAATATTTCACATAACCTCCTTTTTTAAAGAAAACAAAACAAAACAAAACAAAACAAAACAACTATACTGCTTACATTTAGGGCCCTGCTGGTGTGTAAGTATTTTTGAACATGTCTACTGTAAGTGTATATATATATATTTTTTTCTGTGCAATAAATTCATTTAGAGATAAATTTGGATTGCAAATTATTTTGGGGGAGGTATGGTATTTGTGGCTAGTCTTACAAGTAAAAAGGACTAAAAGAAAGAAGGAAAACATTTTTTATTACAGCATATTTACATCTGTCCAAAGTACTTATTTACTATAGTACTGACTAATGTATAATACTGTACACAACGAAAGAAGTTAAATGAGTTATAATTCAGTCTTGCTGGTATGAAATGTGATATCTGGCAATCTGGTCCAGTTCATTGCATCAGGTCATTTGTATGTTCTTATTACCATTTTGATAGCATAGCACATTTTATAACCCAGATATTTTACAATGGAACTATGATGCATGTATTTTCAAAAGTATAGACATACATGAAGCTATGAGGTCAAAAAAGATGAATGTCCGTAGTACCATATACACTCAACAAATAAAAGTGTCCAAGGCTCTGAGTGAGATTTATGAATATTGTGTAAGATTAGGCCAACATGTGGTTTTGTATAAATAATCTGTTCTTAAATTAGAATTACAGTCGTTGAGTACAGTGTTGAAAATGGCAGATAGATTTTAGCTATCTTTGCTCACTAGGGAAAATGGAAAAATGTTTAGTTTGGTCAGATTTTCACTTAACTTCTGAAAAATCTTACGTTTGAGAGAGAGAAGCCTTCTGAAATAAGAATCCTTAAAGACATAACCCCTTTGGCACAAGTTTTCAAGAAACTTGTTTGATGTTGTAGACAATTATATGGCACACGTACTGTTCTAGATGTTTCATGCCAATAATATGTAAGCCATACCAAGGCTACATATACATATAGAGATGTTCCTCAGCTTACAAGGGGGCTATGTACAGAGACACCCATAAAAAATTGAAAATGCATTTAATACCCCTAAACTATCAAATATCATAGCTTACCTTAGGCTTATTTAAACATACTCAGAACACTAACATTTGCCTGCATTTGGGCAAAATCATCTTAAGCAAAGCCTATTTTATAACAAAGTATCAAATATCACATGCAATTTATTAAATATTACACTAAAAAAAGAAGAATGGTTATATATAGAATGGTTGTAAGAATATCAGGTGTTCACCCCTGTAATCTTCTAGCTGACTGGGAGCTGTGGTTCACTGCCCCTGCCCAGCATCACAAGACAGCACCATACCACATGTCACTGGCCCTTTTTATAAAGACCCAAATTCAAAATTCAAAGTAAAGTTTCTACTGAATCACTTTCACTTTCACATCATTGCCAAATATATCATAAGTTGAATCATTGTAAATCAGGAGCCATCTGATTTGAAAGTTAAATCACAGTCACCCGTATACACACAAAAAAAGGCCTTTATGTAGGGCCATCTATGTATCTCTAAACAACATAGCATGATATATCAACGGCAAAAAATGGATGCGAAGGGGACAATTGCTTTGCATCAGTACTCTGAGCAGTAACATACATGGCCTTACTCACCTAGCAGAACTCCAGAGCTAGCTGATGGCAAGGAATTTTAGAAATGTTTGCTGAACAGCTTAAGCACTATTATTTTTAAATTAGTGTGCATATCTGTTTTCTAAAGATATGTGAATTTATTTCATTGACTTATTATAAAACCAAATAATTTCCTCTTATTTAAGTGGCAGGTAAATAGAATTCTTTTTAATTTAAATCAAATGGCTTTTTAGGGAAAATATACGAAAAATTTTCAAACTTGTATTGCTTATTAATCTTTTATTGGAATCCTTATCAAGTTGTATTTTTCAAGTTTTCCTAAATAATCTTCAATGAATTGAAAATAGTTTTTGGATTTTATTCAAGGCTATTAACACACAATTTCACTTTGTTAAATATAGTGCTAAACGTTCAACCAAAACGTTGTGTCTTTTTTTTTTCCACTACCACATCCTCCATCTACGGACTGGATTCTCTCCCCAACTAGCACATTTATACCATTGTCTATTTTTGGATAAGTAAGGGTCATCTTTTGTCTTTATTCTATTCCTCGTATGCTTCTGAACTTGTTGAATTTTAATACAGTCACACCATAAGCATCACATATTTGATTCCCCTTTAAATAGTAAACAGTGCACAACCAGAGCATACCTTCAAAGCTATCAATATACTTACTCTGATATATTATTTTTGTATTTTTGTAAATTAAAATAATTAAATTATAGAACAAGAGTTTCAGGTGGTAGGTGTTGTAAGTTTACCCAAACTGACTTTTGTCAAACTCGTTTTTGTCATCATATATGTCACGTAGTTTACTCAGGTTTATTTTTAGAATATCCTTGTATAATGAATATTTACACTGATATCTAATATAAAAACCTTGGAATTAATTTTAGAAACATTAAGATATTGAAAATCAATCTATTTCTTTAATTCATTAAAGACATTTTTGGCTTGTTTCCAGTACTTTCTTACTGGTTAAAAAATGAATTTGAAGTAGTCTGAATTTCATTATTATATGGCACTTTCCCTTTGATGAATACAAAGACGATATTCTATATTAGCTATCTGAGAAGAATTTATTTTTTTAATTTTATTTATTAGTAAGAGAGAGAGTGAGAGAGACCACAAGCAGGGGGAGCAGCAGGATGAGGAAGAAGTAAACTCCCGGCTAAGCAGGGAATCTGTTGCAGAACTGAGTCCCAGAACCCTAAGATCATGACCTGAGCTAAAGGCTGAGGCGTTTAACTGACTGAGCCACCCAGGTGTCCCAATCTGAGAAGAGTTCTGTATGTTATTCCTATTCATATGAAGTTTAAAGTCTAGGTAATTAACTTAATATTTTAGTGGCTATTACATAGATAGCACTATGTTCCAGGCAGAGAGTAAGAAAGAAATATTAAATCAACCATATTCTATGCATTCTAAATGAAAATCATTAATCACTCATAATAAATCCTTCTATTGATGGAATATCAACTTATAAGCTTTCCTCCATATGAACAATGCCAAATACCAGAATAAAGGGTCATCTAATACAAATAAAGGATAGAATTAAAGAATTCTGATAAGCCATTTAATTTTGAAAAATGGTGCTATATTGTTGCTGAGTTGTGGTTTTCAGTTACATTATATCTGATAAGTGTAGAAGTAACATGAGTGTTACGTGAGATGAGAAATGGTATATAATAAAGATATTTTTAAAAGTACAGATAAAAATAAATTTGTAAACATAGCATTATGGAGGAATAAAAATAAATGATAGCTACACACTCTAACGTCAATAAATCTTGGAAAGTTAATAGAGAAGTAAAACAAGGATAGTGCAAAAAGTATGGTTCATTTTTATGAAGTTCAAACAAATTCTTTGAAACCGTAGATGGACTTAAAGATACTATTATGTATCAAATATTGCAAAAATTAAGCAAGGAAATAGCAAACATAAAATAACCAAAGCATACAAACTTGGTTAGATACAATAGGTGTGATCATGTTCCACTTCATAAAGAGATGAGTTAATAGGTAAATAAAAGTAACTAGACTTTTTAGAAGTTAATAAAACCTTGCCTGTTATTTCTTAGTAATATAAAATATATGGTTTTCTAACAAAAACGTTTATCTTAAAAATATTTAAAAATAAATTTCAGGCTACTCATAAGGTTATATTTACTTTTCCACTGAAGGAAAAGCTGGTTGTTGTGGTTGTAGTTGTTTGTTTGTTTTAGTCTCCTCCTAGTTTTTATTATTATAATGTGGAATGAGGAATGTTAGATTGAAAAGTGAATTATTTTATAGACAAAAATCATTACTTGAATCAACTCCTGGTACAGCACATGGAACTCCTGAAAATATGCCCTTTTGACTTATGGAAGAGTAACAGTTATGCTTACTTCTGAAACATACTTGGTGGTGGCCCTAAATAGTGACACCATAGTAAACATTTTGAATATTTGCAATTAATTTTTGTAGGCATAGGGCTCCAAAAGGCACTGCTGTTACCTTAGCAGGTATTTCAATAAAGCTAAAAGTTTCCTGACTGTTTAAAAATATTAACAAGGCACAAAACATGGCAGAAGTACTGTCCTCAGATATTATTTTTTTCCATATGCTCCTGATTCCAGACATGACAAGTTATTTTTTTAAAATTTTTTATATAAGATTTTATTTATTTATTTGACAGAGATCACAAGTACGAAGGGTCAAGCAGAGAGAGAGGAGGAAGCAGGCTCCCTGCTGAGCTGAGAGCCCGATGTGGGACTGGATCCAAGGATCCAGGGATCATGACCTGAGCTGAAGGCAGCGGCTTAACCCACAAGCCACCCAGGAACCCGACAAGTTATTTTTGATAGATATATAAACAATGTATTTTCCAGTTATAAAAAAAAATGGTTCTGCTATTTTTAACCTTTTTTAAAAATTACATAATTTTTTAAATTTAAATTTTATTTTTTAATGTTTTACCTTTCTTTTCTTTTTTTTTAAAAAGATTTTATTTATTTATTTGACAGACAGAGATAACGAGTAGGCAGAGAGGCAGGCAGAGAGAGAGAGAGAGAGAGAGAGAGAGGCAGGTTTCCTGCGGAGCAGAGAGCCCGATGCAGGGCTCAATCCCATGACCCTGATATCATGACCCAAGCCGAAGGCAGCAGCCCAAACCACTGAGCCACCCAGGCACCCCAATGTTTTACTTTTCAATATACTACTTAGAATATAAACCCTATTCCATTTTGTAAGAAGGTTACCATTTTAAAAATGTTAATTTTCTCATTGTGTCTTCCCCTCTCATTGCTTTATTTTGAATAAAACATTTCACAATAAACATAACTGATGCTTTCCTTTTGATGGTCCCTCTGTTGGTCATATTGTATATGAGCCATGACAATTAGTTTTACAACATTTATTCATGTTTGTTGATATGTTTTATCATAACTAATTTTCCCTCCCTTATCTAGATTCCCCAGCTTTCAGACAGGTGGACACTTCAATAAATCATACCCAAGGGATATATCAAGTACTTCTTACACATTCTTTCAGATTCTTGAGGTCTCATTTTGCCTAGGCATTTGCAATAGGTTCTGCCAGAGGCACCACTGTGACAACTGATGTCCATGGTCTATCTCCTGCTAAGCTCAAGAGGTCACTGGTTTCCAAGTTTATCTATACAATTAATGCACTCCATCAAGTTCTTTTTTTTTAATATTAACAAACTTATTTTAAAGTTTATATGGAGAGGCAAAGACTCACAATAGTCAACATAGTGTTGAAGGAGAACAAAGCCTGAGGACTGACTTCAAAGTTTACCATAACGATGGGGCGCCTGGTTGGCTCAGTGGGTTAAGCTTCTGCCTTTGGCTCAGGTCATGATCCCAGGGCCTGGGATCGAGTCCCGTATTGGGCTCTCTGCTCAGCAGGGAGCCTGCTTCTCCTCATTTCTCTCTCTGTCTGTCTCTCTGCCTATTTGTGATCTCTCTCTCTGTCAAATAAATAAATAAAATCTTAAAAAAAGTATACCATAACGATAATTGGAAGCAAGATATTGTAATACCACAGAAAGACTAGATTAAAGGAACAGAATATATATTATCAATTATATTTTATATTTAATATAAAAGCAAAAGCAATACAAGAGAGCAAAATACAATCTTTTAAACAAATGGTTCTGGAGTAATGGTGAAGCTAAATGTAAAAATATAAAATAAAAATAAAATAAAATAATAAAATAAAATAAATCCAGGCAGATATCATACACTCTTCACAAAAATTAACTCAGGTTGGATTATAAACCTAAACATGAAACATGTAGAAGGTAATATAGAAGAAAATTTAAATGACCTTGGTTTTGGAAATAACTTTAGCTACAAAATCACAAGCACTGAATTTAAATATGTCTACTCTGTGAAACACAATGACAAGAGAATGAAAAGGCAAAGCACAGACTATGAGAAAAAATTTGCAAAATACACATCTGGCAAAGGACTGTTGATCAAAAATACACAAAGACCCTTTAAAACTCAACAATGGGGGAAAAACCTGATTAAAAATGAGCCAAACCTTAGCAGATACCTCACAAAAGAAAATATTACAGATGGCAAATAAGCATATAAAAAGATGCTTCACATCATATGTCATCAGGAAAATGCAAATTAAAACAAAAAAGAGACACCAGTACATACCCAGAATCCAGAACACTGACAACAGAACACGAAATGTTGGTGAGGATGTGGAGCAACAGGAAAGTTCTTCCATGTCTATTGAGAATAAAGAATGGAAAACAACTTGGCAGTTTCTTACAAAACTAAACATATTCTTGCCAGATGATTCAGCATTAGCAGTTCTTGGTATTTATCCAAAGAAGATGAAATCTATACCCACAAAGATGTCTATAGTAGATTTATTCATTACTGACAAAAGCTTGGAAGCAACCAAGATATCCTTCCATAGGTGAAAGGTCAAATAAAGTGTAGTACATGCAAACAATGGAATCTTATTTAATGCTAGAGAAATGAATTACCAAGCCATGAAAAGATATGGATATAAATATTTAATAAATATTTGATTTTAGGCTTCTACCAGTCTATCAATAGTATTAGTATATTTTAACAGTGAATGCTCAGCATTCATGACTTTACCTAATAAAATATTTGGGGTTCAATATTTTAAATACTTCAACCTCTATGATTATATTCCTAATAATTTTGAAATGGGGTAAATAAACCTTAATTTTTTGTAACTTGTTTCTTATTGCAAAAGAGCTCAATGAAATTTTAGAAAATAAAAATTTACAAAAAAAAGTTTAGTTTACTATTGCCAAATAATTTAAAAATTTACCTTATATTCAAATACATATATTTTTCTAAATTGATTTAGAATTGATAGGCTACTAAAACCAAAAACTTTTAGTTATACTAGATTTCATATCATGCAATCAATGCCAGAAAGCCATCTGGCGATGACTTGTCTTAAATAGAGTTAAGATGGGTGTTATTACAATGCAAGATGGAAACAAAGATAGTATAACAATTGAGTGTTACATAACTTTTCTGTTGTGATCAAGTTACTAATCTACAAAAGGCTTTTATCGGTGACACACTTGGGAATTTAACAAAACTTTTAAACTAGCATGTGCGACTCATTCCTGGAAAACAACACAAACAATAACACTTTCTTTAGATGAAATCATGACTATTTCTCCATTTGAATAAAAAAGGGAGCAACCCCAATAAGTTTATTGAACATGAAAAGTTGAAATGCTATAATGCTCCTAAGGAATTAAATGATCCAGTCATGAATTACAAAAAAAGGATATAAATTACCAAAGTGTTTGTATAATGGAATGTACAACTGCACATTATCGTTCAATAGTGTAGGCTTGTACAAGAACTCTATAAAAGAACTCCACTTCTAAACCGTGGAAAATATGTTCCCTTTCCCCCTATATACAACTATTAAACCATTCATTTAGCTTTTAAAATATCCACTTAATAGAGGCTTTTTACTCATTTGAACAGGTAGCAGGGCTCTATTCTTATTGCTTACATCTGAAGGATAGACACTAGCGTAAGAGGTAAAGCCCATAAAGGAGCCCAATAATAACAACAAAATACAGTTTAGTGAGCCCTTACAACCTGCCAGCTACCTTTCTGAGAATACTTCAATTAATAAAACATATAAAATACCTGACCACAAAGAGCTTGCATTCTTTTGAAATATAATAGTGAAATAAACCAATAATAGAGGGGCACCTTGGTGGTTCAGTCCATTGAGTGACTGCCTTTGGCTTGGGTCATGATCTCAGGGTCCTGGGATGTAACTCCCCAGCAGGCTTTCTAGGCAGTGGGGTGTTTTCTTCTTCCTCTGCGCCCCCTCCCAATTCTCTCTCTCTCTGTCTCCAATAAGAAAATAAACCAGTTATAGAATAATCATTGATGGTTGATGGTGATAAGTGTTACAAAGAAATACAAGAAAGGTAAAAGCCATTGGAGAATGCTGGGATGAAAGTTAATTGTATTTTGTGTGGGGTGGTTATATCTTATTTATGAGATGTTATTTGCACAAAGACCCAGGAAGTGAAGGAGGGTGTTATACAAATATTAAAGGAAAAGATTGCTCTAGGCAGAGCAAGTAAGTATATAGACTTTGTGTGAACAGCTGGTCTGTTACTTTTGAGGAAAAGCAAGGAGGCCAATGAGGAGTTCATAGTGGTGGAGAGAGGAAGAACGTATTGATGTATGACGCTCTAGTACATTGAAACGCCTTCAGTTTTTATTTAATATGAAAGGGGAAGATACCAAAAGACTTTCAACAGCAGAATAAAATCATCTGAGTTGATTTTTAGGTTAAGTTGCTGTACCAAAATAAATTTGCAGGGAGAAAGGAGTGCAGTATGTGTGGAAGTGGGGTTATCAATCAAGTCAATAATTCAGGAACATATGATGGTGTTTTTAGCATACTGGGTGGTAATAGAAGTGGTGAGGTATGGTTTTTATTTTGTATCTATTTTGATGGTGAATATTCTGGTGAACAGGATGGGGTATGTGCAGGACAGAAAATATCAACATTTATTTTACCTGCACAAACATAAGGGTGGAGTCTTCATTCCCCGAAATGGAGAGAACTTTGAGTTCAAATGTTCTTTCTGATTAAATGGCATAGTGATGATGAGGATTTAGTCAGACAGTGAAAGAGAGCAGTAAGCATAGTGTTAAGCGGTAAGACATTATAATACATTTGAACATCAAAAAAAGTTGTGTTGGATCACCCGTTTATGTGAGTAAATAAATAAATAAAGCTTCCTGGGGTTCTGATAGAGGTAAAGAAGACTACTATATGATCCAAAGGGGCACGTGCACCAAATGTTTATAGCAGCAATATCCACAATAGCCAAACTATGGAAAGGACCTTGATGTCCATCAACAAATGAAATATATATGTATATATATATATATGATGGAATACTATGCAGCCATCAAAAGAAATGAAATCTTGCCATTTGCGATGACATGGATGGAACTAGAGGGTATTATGCTTAGCAAAATAAGTCAACCAGAGAAAAAGACTATCATATGATTTCCCTGATATGAGGAAATGGAGGTGCAATGTGGGGTGTTTGGCGGACAGGAAAAGAATAAATGAAACAAGATGGGATTGAGAGGGAGAAAAACCATAAGAGACTCTTAATCTCACAAAACAAACTGAGAGTTGCCAGGGGGGTGGGGAGGGTAGGGAGAGGGTGGTGGGGTTATGAACATTGGGGAGGGTATGTGCTTGGTGAGTGCTGTGAAGTGTGTAAACCTGGCGATTCACAGACCTGTACCCCTGGGGCTAATAATACATTATATGTTAATTTAAAAAGAAGAAGAAGAAGAAGACTACTATTAATCCAATGCTATGGTTTTCAGCAAAGAGTGTGTAATCAGGCATATTTTATTAAAGTATCCAAGTAAAATGATGGTCGAACATTGGAATAACAGAAAACATAAAAATCAGAGATTTTAAAAAGAGATATGGGACAGTGTAGAGAATATAGTCAATGATATTATAATAGTGTTATATGGTGACAGATGGTGGCTATATTTGTAGTGATCATAATATAATGTATGGAGATATTGAAAACCTGAAACCAATGTAACACTGAATATCAACTATACCCAAATAAAAGAGTAGTAAAAATAAAACATTTAAATTTAAAAAGATAAAAAGAGGGACAAGAATTTGAAAAGTGAATTTCAAAAAGAGTAAAGATGAGGCTAAGACCTACTTTGAACCTTGAAGAAAACACCATTTTGAAAATTCTTCCCATTTTGAGAAAACTCAAATGAATCAATACCATAAAAGAACCCATTTTACCTGAGAGATGTAATGAATGCTCAAGAAATAATTTTATGACAGGATGATTCTTCCCTCTGAAACAGCATACAGAATCCAGGGGAAACACTTGGAAGCAAAATAAACTATACTGAAAATAAGAATTAGGAAAAAGATAAATGATGAAAGATAAGAAAATTAGACCTGCGACAGAGAATTTTTAGCTTGTGGTTTAATGTTTTTGAGGATAATCTAGAGTTCATAACTGCCTTGAGACAGGCCGGTTGTAGGCAGTTTAGGCAGAACCCTAAGACAGACCTACTTTGGGCAGGTGGTGTTGGAGGAGGCCATTGGGCTGGACAAAGACAAATCCAACCATTTGACTAAAGTGTCTGTGAAGATGTTGAAGTCAGATGCAACAGAGAAAGACCTGTCAAACCTAATCTCAGAAATGGAGATGATGAAGATGATTGGACAGCACAAGGACACCATCAACCTGCTAGGTCCTGCACACAGGACGGTCCTTCATACACTCTCACGGAATATGCCTCCAAAGACAACATACAGGAGTACCTGCAGGCCCAGAGGCCTCCTGACCTGGAGTACTGTTACAATATCAGCCACAATGCAGCAGAGCAACTCTCCTCCAAGGACCTGGTATCCTGTGCCTATCAGGTAGCCTGAGGCATGGAGTACCTTGCCTCTAAGAAGTGCATACACCAAGACCTGGCCACCAGGGAAGTGCTGGTGACAAAGGACAACATGATGAAGATCTCAGACTTGAGCCTTCCCAGAGATATCACCACATCAGTTACTATAAAAAGACAACCAACAGTGGACTGCCTGTGAATTGGATGATCCCTAAGGCCATGTTTGGCCAGATCTACATCCACGAGAGTGACTTCTGGTCTTTTGGGGTGATCCTGTGCAAAATCTTCACTCTGGAAGCCTCCCATATCCTGGAGTGCCTGTGGAGGTGGTTCTCAAGCTGCTGAAGGAGTCATTTGATGGATAAGCCAATAAGTGCACCAGAGATTTTTACACAATAATGAGGGGTGGCTGGCATGTGGTACCTTCAAGCTGCTGGTAGAAGACCTGGATCATACTGTGGCCTTGACCTCCAACCAGGAGTACCGGGGCCTGTCTTTGGCCCTGGAACAATACTGTCCATGCTTTCCCAAACCCAAAGCTCTACCTGCTCCTCAGAGAAGAATTCCACCTTCTCTCATGTGCCGTTGCCCAGGGAGGCCTATCTGCCCTGACACCCAACCCAGCTTGCAATGTTGGACTCAAATTACTAGTATCCCTATTACTCCTGTCTAGATTCCATCATAAGCTGTAACCCTTACCCCCCACCCTCCCTGCAAGTCTCACTGGCTTCTCCTTTGTCCCTTTCCTACTGGCAGGTGCCAGCTGCCTACCTGAGGCCTTCACCCCTTTAAGTTCACCTCTCTTCCCCTTCCTCTTCCTCCCCCTTACAACCTGCTCATGAAAGAAAGGCACAGAGAGGCAGGTACTTGCTCGTGGCTACTTCCTTCCCGCCCATATGTTGGACCAAGACCCCTCCCTGGCATCTGGTACTGCCTGGACGTCGAGGGAGTGGGAGATGAGGCATGCCAGTGAAAGCTGTCGGAGCTTTCCTGTTTTGGTTTTGTCTGCTTAGCATAACATGTAAGACTGAGTTCTGGTGGCAGGGACCTAGTCCTTGGGGCTATAGCACTAGCGAGGGGAGGTCAACTGCTCTGGGCCTTGGCTAAGACCAAGCCCTGCTCCAGAGATATGGTGCCAAGGGCTTATTAATTATGATACTAATTTGCTTTGCTGACCAAATGCCTGGTATCTACAGATGGGAAGGCAAAGACTGGAAGCAGTGTTGTGACCATGTGTTCCAGCCCCAAACTATGAAGAAAACACAAAGTTATAAATCTGAGTAAGTATATATTTACACACCTCTTTAAATAAGTTGTTATCAAAGATTTAATCAATGGGTAATATGCTCCTCATGGCTGTAAAGCATCAGTTGCCATATATTAAAAACAAAGAAAAGAGTTGTCTGGGTGGCTTCCTCCATAAGTGTCCCTTCTTTTCAGGTCATGATCCCAGGGTCCTGGGATGGAGCCCCACATCAGGCTCTCTGCTCAGTAGGAAACCTGCTTCTCCTTTTCCCTCTGCCCTTCTTATAGTTCCTCTTCCTGTCTCGCTGTCTGTCAAATAAATAAAATTTAAAAAAAAAAAGAAACAAACAAAATGTTTTTAAAATGTCTTTTTTTTTTTTTTAATTTTCTAGGGGTGCCTGGATGACTCAGTTGTTTAAGCAGATGTTTGCCTTTGACTGAGGTCATGATTCCAGTGTACAGGGATCCAGGCCTGCATGGGACTACTTGCACCCCAAGGAGCTTGCTTCTTCGTCTCCCTTTGCACGTTATTCCTCCCACTTGTGTGCTTCCTCTCTCTCTCTCTCTTGCTGTCAATAAACAAAATAAAATCGTTTACTAAATAAATTAAGAAATAAACCTACTTTCAGTTTAGGTCCCTTAACAAAAATTGCTACTGCTTCATTTAAAAAAAAATAATAATTTAGAAAGATGCTTCCAGAGCAAAAAAGCTAGATTTTTTTTTCAGAATTAAATATAGAATTGCTTTATAAAGTAAAAGAAAAACTATGGTATATTAACACTAATCACACTATAACTTTGGTGGTTATATCAAGATAATGAAAAGTGATTTTAAAGCAAATTTCATTATCAGACATAAAGATCAAGTCAAAATTACAGAAGAGTAAAATGATGAATTTATCAGGGAGTATAATAATTCTTGACTTTTATACTCTATAACAGATTTGGGGATATATAGGGAAAAACTAAGAACAAAAATCATAACTTCTACCTTAGAAGAGAAATGGAAAAATGTTTCAACACCTTTATTTTGAGATTATATAAACAAATGGTCATCAAATTGGTAAGATATGTAAGACTTGGACAAAATTATCAACTAACTAGATATGCTTGATATTACAGAACACTCCCAACAACCGAAGACTACATATATCTTAAGCCATGATTTTGTTTGTAAAGGTCAACATTGATAATGTTCTAGTCATACCTCCGTGTACCAGGAAAGAATTAGCATATTTCTTGAAAGACACAGCTATCAAAGCTCCATTGAGAACCATAAAGATGGAGAAGGGATTTGCAAATTATATATCTGATAATGGACATCTACTCTGTTTATTAAAAAATGAATAAAAATAAAATACCTTACTAATAACCAAACAGAGTATCCAATTTTACATGTGAAGAAAATTATTGGAGAGACATGTCACCAAAAGCATATGGATGGCTTATAAGCACATGACAAACTTCTCAACATTTAGACATTAAAGAAATACAAATTAAAATCATAATGAGACATGCTTACATATCTATTAGAATGGCTAAAATTATAAGGCTAATTTACTTCGTCTGAGCTAGATTGAGAAGCAACAAAAAATCTAAACTGTTGTTGGCATATATCATGATACCACCTTTTTGGAAAATAGTTTGAAATATTTTTTTAAATGCAAAATATGTTGCAGTTACACCAATAGCCATTTTACTTCTACGCATTTAACCAAGAGAAACAAATCCTATGTTCGTACAAGGAATTGTATATGAATTTCATAGCAGTTTTATTTTTAAGAATTGAAAACAGTAGAAATGTTCATCAATGTCCATCAATAGAGCAAAGACAAATTATGATCTATTCATTAAAGAGATTACTATTCAACATCAAAATGAACTATTTACAATTGGAGATTCTCAAAGTAATGATGCTGAGAAAAGAAAAGCCAGGCAATGAATAGAATATACTGTGTGATTCCATGACTATAAAAAAATCTAGAAAATACCATTTTATATATAGTCACAGTCATCAAATATATTGGTGTGATTTTAGTGATTTTACGTTCAATAGACAATTGGTAAATGTCAGAAAAAATTAATGTTGAGAGTATACTGAATTTCATAAGTCATTTCAATATTTTTTTCCAAAAAATAAACTATGTGAAACATACCTTAAATTTACTTTCAAAATATTTTATAGCATATAATGGACAATATACATAAGCCTTAAAGAAAGAATCATATAAATAACGATTTCATACCTACTTAAAAATTGCATAATATCACACTCCTAGATCTTCTCTGAATGCTCTAAAGTAACCCTTCAAAGGAAATACATTTTTAAACATTACATATTTTTTGGCAAATAATTTAATAAAATAAAAGTTTTATTCATCTATGTAGATCATAATAAATGTTTTTAATAAGCATGAAATTATAACTCTGAAGTGTGCTAAAATGAAACCACCTGCTAAGGGTGAGAGAACAAAAATAAACATCATTTTTCCAAATAAGAGAAATTTATTACCTTTGAATCAAAGCATGTGGATTTGTTCAAACTGGCAATAAAGGAATATGGAAACACAAAACATAGAATGTCATATTTTAGATTTCTAAAAGACTTCAAAGTGAAGAGTATACATCTTTTAAATGCTACATAATGCTACATAATGACAAGATGACAGGTTGTGACAAATAGCATTTTAAAAGCTCTACAAATAGTGGAACTGAAAGTGTCATTTCCCTATAATTTTATATATGTCATTAATTTACAATATCTGGATACAACATGTTACCAAACAGATGTTCATCAAAGACTAAATTATTTTTAATGGAACATAATATTTTGAACCTACATCTATTAATCATTTTTTCGATCTAACATTTATAGTCTCGCTAAACATTTTATCAGTTGACGACAAAATTAAAAAAAAAATAGGATAAAAAGTCGTGTTTGGAAAAGTAGATTTTCTTTGAAATTTGCAAATAAATGAAAATATTTGCTGATATTTTTAAAACTTTAAATGTAATTTTATATATATCTGACCTATCAGATGATATAAAATTTTGGGGGAAACATATTTTTTTGATCTTGGTTGAAGGTATTAATAAAGAGCAACTGCTTGTATTATTTGTATTGTGATATCTTAGTTAATAAACATGAATAACTGGTATAAAATAAGTTTTTTACAAATTTTTATTTATTTACTTGACAGAGATCACAGGAAGGCAGAGAGGCAGGCAGATAGAGAGAGGAATGGAAGCAGGCTCCCTGCTGAGAAGAGAGCCCACTGTGGGACTCAATCCCAGGAACCTGGAATCATAACCTGAGCCGAAGGCAGGGATTTTAACCCACTGAGCCACCCAGGCACTCTAAAATATGTTTTTTTTTATATATAGAATTATAGTTCTTGCCAAAATATGGAACTAGCTGGAACTGAATGCCTCCTTCAAAGTCAGCTCTTTAAAAATTATGCAAGTGTAATATAGAACTATTTCGGATATGAACCAAGAACAAAGAAATGGTGATAAATTCCTTAAAAGACCCAAGTTGCTCTTGACTGGTATGTTTCAAGCTCTATTCCTGGTTTGAGGACAGTTTTTAACAGGCCGGTCACTGTAGAAATCAGCTGGATGTTTAGAGGCTATCAGAACTGTGCAAAAACCTTGAAGGGGTAAAATTCTTTAGAGAGATTAGCTCCCTAAGGCATTATTCATCCACACATTTTCATCCAAACAATTAAGGCTGATGGATGAGGGGCACCTGAGAGGCTCTCTCATCACGTGGGTGGTGGGTTAAGCCTCTGCCTTCATCTCAAGTCATGGTCTCTGGGTCCTGGGATCCAGCCCCACATCTGGCTCTGCTCAAAAGGAAGCCTGCTTCCCTCCCTGCTTGCCTGCCTCTCTGCTTACTTGTAATCTCTCTCTCTCTGTATGTCCAATAAATAAATAAAATCTTAAAAAAAAAGGCTGATGGATGCTAAATTATGAAAACTGCTCCCTCCAAATGATGCTTCTTCATAAGGATTTAAGAATTTAAAATTGTAAGAATTTAAAATTGAAACTTGATCGTAGGATTTATCTTAAAGAATAACATCAAGTGAAGGCAGTTATTATTAGATCTGAAGTATTTGTGATTCTGAATTCTTGGCCTCATTAGTAAATTTATTTTTAAATTCTCCCATGGAGTGGTGATTGGCCTTCAGTCTTTCATTGATGTACATCATTGGGTCAAATGAGATGTGTGTGCCCAGATCTATATATAATCTTCTTTGTATTTCACTGGAGATGGCATTTCTGAGTTTTGTTCAATTGAATTTGGACAGATGTTTTAATAGTCACTTCTAGAGTTGGCCCTGGAGAATATCTTCCTTTTTTTTTCTCTTCCTGATTCTCTGAAAAACCCAGACTAATTCACATTATATTAGTCATATCACAATTCAAGTTTTTCCAAACACTATAGCTGCAAAATAGAAGGAAGCTACTCAGAATGTAATGCTATTGTGAATGATTGAGAAAGAAAACATTATTATAATTAAGCTACCAGGTTTCAATGTATTTTATTGTTGCTTAGAAAATCCTAGCATACCCAGACTTTACAGAGATTTGATGATCCTAAGAGGAGCTGAATTCATGGACCAAAATAACTATGCACATAAAAAGTACAATTACTTACCTAAAAAAGATGATGTCCTTAACTTTATATGGCAATCCAAGTGTTATTGGAACAGGAATTAAAAAAATAGTTTAGGGGCGCCTAGGTGGCTCAGTGGATTAAGCCACTGCCTTCAGCTCAGGTCATGATCTCAGGGTCCTGGGATCAAATCCTGTATCAGGCTCTCTGCTCAGCAGGGAGTCTGCTTCTCTCTCTCTCTCACTCTCTCTCTCTCTCTCTCACTCTCTCTCTTTCTGCCTGCCCTCCGTCTAGTTGTGATCTCTCGCTGTCAAGTAAATAAATAAATAAAATCTTAAGAAAAAAGAATGACTGTACTTTTTAAAAATAGCTTAAAAGGGGCACCTGGATGGCTATGTGGGTTAAAAAGTCATGTAGACCTGTGGATTAGAGTAGAGTGCCCAGATATGGACCATCAACTCTATGGTCAAAAAATCTTTGACAAAGCAGAAAAAATTATACAGTGGAAAAAAGACATCTTCTTCAATCAATGTTGCTGGAAAAATTGGACAGCTATGTATGGAAGAATGACACTCAACCATTCTCTTATACCATACATAAAAATAAATTCGAAATGGACAAACGACCTCAACGTGAGGCAGGAGTCTATCAAAATCCTAGAGGAGAACATAGGCAGTAACCTCTTGGACACTGGCCACAGCAAATTCTTTCAAGACATGTCTCCAAAGACAAAGAAAACAAAAGCAAAAATGAACTTTTGGGACTTCATCAAGATCAAAAGTTTCTGCACAGTAAAGGAAACAGTCAACAAAATGAAGAGACAACCCACGGAAAGGGAGAAGATTTTCACAAATGACATTACAGATAAAGGGCTGATATCCAAGATCTATAAAGAACTCCTCAAACTCAACACACAAAAAACAGATAATCATGTCAAAAAATGGGCAGAAGACATGAACAGACACTTCTCCAAAGAAGACATACAAATGGCAAACAGATGCATGAGAAAATGGTCATCATCATTAGCCATCAGGGAGATTCAAATCAAAAGCACATGGGATACCACCTTACACAGTTAGAATGGCCAAAATTAACAAGGCAATAAACAACAAGTGTTGGAGAGGATGTGGAGAATGGGGAACACTCTTACACTATGGGTGAGAATGCCAATTGGTGCAGCTATTTTGGGATACAGTGTGGAGACTCCTTAAGAAATTAAAATTAGAGCTACCCTATGATGCTGCAATTGCACTACTGAGTATTTACCACTAAGATACAGATGCAGTGAAAAGAAGGGACATCTGTACCTATAGCAGCAATGGCCACAGTCATTAAACTTTGGAAAGAACCAAGATGACCTTCAATGGATGAACGAATAAAGAAGATATGATCCATTTTTACAATGGAGTATTATGCTTCCTTCTGAAAGGAAGGATACCCAACTTTTGTAACAACATGGACGGGACTGGAGGAGATAATCCTGAGTGGAATAATTCAAGCAGAGATTGTCAATTTTCATATGGTTTCACTTAATTGTGGAGCATAAAGAATAACACAGAAGACACTGGGTGATCAAGAGGAGAAGTGAGTGGGGGGAAATTGGAGGGGGAGACAAACCATGAGAGACTCTGAGAAACAAACTGAGTTTTGAGGGGAGGAGGCAGAGGGTTGGGTAAGCCTGTTAATGGGAGTTATGGAGGGCACATTTTGCATGGAGCATTGGGTGTGGTGCATAAACAGAGAATTTTGGAACCCTGAAACAAAATAAAAATGACAACAACTCCTTTTCCCAACATGCGGTAGGAGTCCCCCAAATGATTGGAAGCAGCCTCCATTAGAGATCAATCCACTGCATGTTGAAGGTCCTCCCACTTCAAAAAGACCAAGAAATATCCAATCCCAAAACAAAGTAAGGGCCAGCTCCACCTCATGGAATACCACCTGCTCTCCCTTAGATAGTGTGCTGTTGCTTTAATAAACCTGCCTTCTGCTATCATTTGGGCATTGATCTCTAATTCTCACGTGCCAACAATAAAAATAATGATGGTTTACCGTTACAATTCATAGAAAAGGAGGTACAGGGAAATTGAATGGAAGGGAATAACAAAGTAGGTTCATAAGTCAATCTTCCTTGTAAAAAAATTAACCTGAAAGAGCGTTTCTGCCACTCTCTCCTGTTTGATCTGATAAAGAATGACCATGATACATGAATTATAGTTCGGGATTTTGAAAAGCATAATAGCTTTATACCAACACTTGAGCTTTTATTTATTTATTTATTTATTTATTTATTGCTAACAAGATAGGTCGATTTGATATGCGGTTCCTGACAACCAACCTCAGAGGAGATTCCATCTTCATGAGAAGTCAGAAAGAACCACAAACCAAACCTCAAAATGGATTCAAAGAGAAAATACTCTTAAAAAATTTCCCTTCCTGGGGCAACCGAGTGGCTCAGTGAGTTTGGCTCACTGGGCTTTTGCGTTCGGCTCAGGTCATGATCCTAGGGTCCTGGGATTGAGTCCCATGTCTGGCTCTCTGCTCAGCAGGGAGCCTGCTTCCACTTCTCTCTCTGCCTACTTGTGATCTCTGTCTGTCAAATAAATAAATAAAATCTTTAAAAAAATTTTTCTTGGACACCTGGGTGGCAGAGTGAGTTAAAGCCTCTGCCTTTGGCTCAGGTCATGATTCCAGGGTCCTGGGATCGAGCACCACATCAGGCTCACTCCTCAGCAGGAAGCCTGTTTCTTCCTCTCTCTCTGCCTGCCTCTCTTCCTACTTGTGATCTCTATCAAATAAATAAATAAAATCTTTAAAACTAAAATTTCCCTTCCTATCAGAAGCAGACCAAACCACTAACAAATTCCCCAGAAAGCTTCATCTAAAAGGTTGTACTTTCTTCAGACACCCAGCAGGACCTTCTTCTCGGGGCCTGGTATTTCTTCAATGGCCTATTCCAGAGAATAAGACACTAAACTACTGAGCGCCAAGGGCCTCAGAACCACAAAAGAGATGATGAGGTGCACAATGTATGCCTCTGGTCACCAAGAGGGTATGTAAACGTTTGCTGCTTTTCTGCATTTTTCAAAGCTGAGTTTTTAGCTGGTGGCCGCTCCTTTAGGATAAATTGCTGATACCGTATAGTAAAAGCTATTATATGATCTTTTACAAACCATTTCCTATCTTTGCAATCTCATGTGCCAAGACAGACACGGATTATTTAAAAACCTGAAGAGAGTGCTATTGCATTTAAATTGCCTGTAACCTTCGTGCAATAGATTTATGATTGATGATTTAGTTAAAATATAACGAAATATAACTAAAATATAACTGTTTTAAATATTTATTCTCAGTAAACGATTTCAAACTATGCTCATTTAAGTAAGTTGGTGCATAATCCCATTTCTATTAAAACATAGTGCAAGGACCAATGCCGCGCTTCCCAGAGAACCCCAAGCTCTTTTTCTAGAATGGCCATATGCATATGTATCAGGCGTCCTCTTTTCACTCCCTTTGTGGAGCACCTACCATGGAGGTCATGTAATAACCAATAACCAAAAAACAAACAAAAAACCCAAACATCCAGGTGGAAGTGATTCACGCGTGCCATCATGCAATGGCAGACCTTGCCTGGAGACTAGGAGACTGCTCAAACAGATCCCGGGCAGGCATCTCAGCCCAGGCCTATGCTGGGGAAGCTGGTTCCCGGCTTTGGGCAAAATGAGGAAGTCAGCGAAGTGACCCTAGAGTGCAGCCGGGGTTTAGGGCAGATGATCTTTTTGCAGCCAGGCAGCAGGTGGACACCCGCTTGGGGAGCCAGGCTAGGAGGCCGCCCAGCGCTGGCGCTGGCCAGACTCGCAGGCCCCTGGGGCTTCGCCGGCGCCATTGCCCCGGCCCGCACCTCAGGACGGAGGGGGATGGGGGTGAGGGCGGGGGCGGCCCGGAGAAGGGGCTTTGCTAATTACCGAAGCGGGAAGTGAGCTCGCGGAGGAAGCGGTGGAGAGTCTGAGAGGAGGTGGAGGGGCTGGCGGAGGAGGGGCGCGCAGCGCCGCGGTGCTCTGCTGAGGCCCAGTCAGCACTGCAGGAGCCCCGCCCTCCCGCGCTCCAGCCCAGCCCCTGAGGCCGCGCCATCCCGCACCCGCGGCCCACTGCCCCGCCCCTCCCCAAGGCTTCCCCGGACGACCCTCTGCTAGCAGGTAAAGTGACACCGCGCTGCGCCCTCACCTGGAGCAGAAAGCGCGGGCCGCGAGCTCGCGGGGGTGTCGGGACCCAGCCAACCGCGACCCCCGGGGCTGCGGGACCACCCCGGACGACGCGCCGCACCCGGGTCCCCACGGGGTCGGGCGGGGACGGAGCCAGGCGAGGTGCCCCCCCCCGCAGCGAGCGCAATAGCCCCCATCGTTTGGCACCCCCACATGCGGGTGCCAAGGACCCCCTTCCCTCAGCCCGAGCTTTGGCCCCGCCACTTTTGTTCTGGACTTGGGATCCCAGGTGGAAACTAGTCCCTCAGACCTCCCTGGCAGCAAGGAGCACAGGGAGGGATTCTCAGTCGTCCCCCCCCCCTTCCTCTCTCCACATTCACATGCCTTCTGGCCTCCCTTTCCTCTCCTCATTGTCACTTTTATTAAATGGTTTTGTTCTGCATGTTCACCTGCAGAGCGATTTCATCAATGAATATACAGGAAACTGTGTCGGAGCCCACCTGTGAGAGCCCACCTGTGGAGGCCTTTCATTAGAATGGTCTCTGGTTCTAGCCTCAGTTCAGAATACTGCCTGTACCTGAGGACCGATTCCAGATGATTCTTTCATCTCTGACTTGAATTTGAAATCCTAATGTCACTATGACCTGGGAAGCCGAGGTCCACAGCATCTTCATCTGAAATTCCACTAGAGCTCCCATTTACCTAGTGCCAGCGTGAGTCTGTTTTCCACTACTGTCAGGGTTCTAGAAGTTCATGCACTGCCCACCACTGACAGTAGGGGCATCTCTCTGTCCAGATTTTCCCTTTACATAAGGAGGTCAGTTACAGGAGATTAGGGCCCACTCTAACCACCTCACTGTAATGTGATTGCATCTGTAAGGACTCTAGTTCCAAATAAGGTCACGTTCTGTGGTACCATAGATAAGGACAGCAGCAAGGTTTCTGGGGGTAATGCAGGTCAGCTCTTAACAGTCTACTCTCTGGCTCCCCAAATTCATGTCCTTCCCATGTGCAAAATACCTTCACCCAATGCCCTCCAAAGCACTAATCATCCCAGAATCAACTCAAAATCTGAAATCTCATTTGTCCTCCTCCTCTCAAAGACCTAGATCTCACCCAGACCATGGGACCTGAGGACTGCATCCAGAAGCCACAGTCTCCTGGTAAAGCTGCCCATCAGGTCCTGACATCACCCTCATTCGTCGCAGCAGCCGAGGGCCTACAGTTCCGAGAGACAGTTTCTCAGAGGAAGTTTGAAGACCACCTCAGAGGACGTTCTTTGGGAGTGGATGAAGAGGGAAGGGGGTCCGAGCCTCCTGCCATTCCCAGGGCACCCAGAACCCAGAGAGTGAGGCCTTGGGTGCTTTCTAGTGACAGTTTCAAGGCAATTCTTTGACTTTGGGACTTCAGAGTTAATTTAGTTTTCATTTGTGATTATTATTTTTGTGTGGGGCCATAGCATTTATTTTGACCTATGGCTGTTTTCACTCCCGGTTCTGAAGAAGCCCCTAAATCCTAAACCTGTTGAGGACTCTGAAAGCTCTCAGAGCATCAGTACTGGGGGACAGTGTGGACACATGGTTTGGTTTCTCCTCTGGCCTGATTCTGCAGCAGCCCCGCTCTGTCCTCCTCAGACTTCAGAGCAATAGCTGAATAAGTGGAGAAAGGACCAGGGGGTCAGGAAGGTGGCCACGAAAGAGTGACTTCTCTGGAGGGTGGCTGAGATAGTGAGTGAGCCTGTTAGGCCAACTCTGCCTGCAGTCTGGATGGAGCTGAACAGGGGCCAGGGAAGGGGAGGAGGAGCAGAGAGCGGGGACAAAGGGCCAAAGAGGGGATTCAGAGGAAGGGATGTAATTGGGAGGAGAGAAGAAACTCTAGAAGACAGGCATGTAAGAAAAGATAAGGGATGAAGTGGGCATCAGGAAAGGTCACCACCAGGGAAGGAAAGAAGGGAAGGGAAGATGGATGGAGGGAGGAAAGGGGAAGGGAAGAAGGGAGGAGTCAGCACGCCAGGGCTCCCCCTGCATCTGAAGAAGAGGTGGCTGGTCCCTCTTGTCAAACAGGGTGCTCACTCTTTGGTCCCAGTTTCTGCTCCCAGTGCTACTGGGCTTTGCAGCAAATTAATGACATATATAAAATTATAGGGAAATGACACCTTCGGTTCCATTATGAGTAGACCTTTTAAAATGGTCTCATGAGGCAGGAATTCTAGCCATTGGCTGTGCAAGGCATGAGGCCTGTTAGTGATTCTACTTTTTCCTCTGCAGAATGGGTCTTTCTACGTTCCAGGAACTTTCTACCCCAATAAACAATGTGGCGATTCTCTCAGTAAGTTGTACTTTTGGTTTAAACAGCCAACTGTCTTTTAAAAAGGACTTTTGTTTAAAGTCCTTTAAAAAAAAAAAGTCCTTTCAAAAAAATCTTGTTTTTTTAATTTTTATTTTTTAATCCCATATGTTTACTCTGATCCTGGAACTTTGTCATTTTGACCTTCTCTGCTGATTAAAATATTCTTTATCATCAGCACCTACTGCTCTCCTCTCCTGGTGGTCTCTCCAGAAGGGGTCTTCTCTAGCTCTTCTAGCAGGAGATGGGCACTTCCCCTCTACCCCTGTTGCTGGACCAACCTTACCTATCCTGCAGGGTCAGGTCGGCCTGGCCTTGTATCTGTTGTTCTCCTCTGACTGGTTAGTTTTTCATAGATACCGTGCTTTGCTTTTGTCAGGATTTACCCTGCACTATCAAAACACTTTTCTTGTGCCAGTGAAGCCTAAGAAACAGTCCTGATGAGAGAACCAGGATCTCGAACAGATCATATTTATCCTGAATGTTCTGCCCAAAATGAAAAATACATTTCTGAGAAGCATCAAGTTCTCTGAGAAGGGAAGTTTCACCAACTCTGTCATGTAGGGTCATCAATTCTGATTCTGTGTCAATTTTCCTACTTTCCCAGCTAGTAATTCTCTACCTCAGAAAGCCCACTCTAAACCGTTTCCTCTCTCAAAGGCAGTTGCTCTTAGAGTCTGCACATGGCACTTGGGGCCTGTTGGTCATTGGCTACTGCCCTCTGTACCTTGGGTCTAACAGCTGCGGGGCATCAAGATGAAAACGTGTCTTGTTCTAAGACTTAAGTAGTTTGGGGCACATGGTAAGCAATAATCACTTATTATGTTGATCCAAGTGTTCGACCTTTCTTAATTATTCTAGTACCACAGTTTACTTGTTCTAAGATTTGTCCTCCCCCCCACCATTTTAATATCTCTTAAGGTGGCACGCACCTTACACTTGAGGACATATCCTAGTTTAACTGACAGCATTTCTCTTTCTTAGTTGAACATAAACTATAGTGCATCTTACCCTTGATGAAAGCTAGGATGCTATTAAATACTCTATTATGATTACGATTCTGATATTTGAAATCCTCCGGTAGCTCCCTGTGCCCCCACGGTGTAGTACCTCACCTCCTTGGAATAGTGTACAAACCATCTCATCCCCAGTGTTAACCCCGGGACTCAGCCTCCATCCCCAGGTGATGCTGCCAGATCAGCTGTCGGTTGTCAATGAACTTGCTGTAGTTTCCCGAATGCACTGTGCTGCCTCCTGGCACTTTGAAACTTGACACACTCATCCTCATTTTTCGCTTTGCCCTTGTCTATCATCTCCCCTGAAAATCTGCTCCTAAGTGGCTTTTCCCAGCTTCAACCTACCCTTGGCAGTCTTTTATCTCCCTGTGGTAAAGCCTGACACACTGTACCATGGACATGCCCGTTGGCCCCCTGAGAAGAGAAAAGGGACAGTGAGGGCCCCCCAGCATTGCAGCTCTAGTGCAGAGCCCCATGCCTGGCTTGCAGGAAATGCCAGATGATGAAGACAAACGGAGATCATCCTCTGGCTAAAACCAGCTCTTCATTGCCAATGCAGGATCTGGTTCAATAAAGAGCAGCCAGTTATTATTGCTGTTTTTCTAGGGACTTTTTACCCATATATTTCCCAGATTTTGACTCTTTTTATAGCACTTTAATTCAGGCTTCAAGCACTTCCTCGTTTGATCAGGTGAAATCATTTTCCTTCCCATACCCTCGATGTATTTCACACCTAGTAATTCTTTTTTTAAAGATCTTATTTACCCATTTGACAGATCACAAGTAGGTAGAGAGGCAGGCAGAGATAGTGGGGGGAAGCAGGCTCCCCGCTGAGCAGAGAGTCCGATGTGGGGCTCCATCCCAGGACCCTGAAATCATGACCTGAGCCGAAGGCAGAGGCCTAAACCACTGAGCAACCCTGGAGCCCCCATATCTCGTAATTTTTAATCAACGTGGATTTGCTGCATCAAATAGTTCCTTCTTCTTCAAATATAAATATATAAATATATTGATCAAGTCACTCGCATGTCTTAGGAGAATATCATACCTTTAGTAGCAAACTTGAAATCTTGGCCATTGGTTTTGATATTTGTTTTATTTTGATTTGGTTAGGTTTTTGTAAATTTAAAAATCCCTCCATCCCTTGGCTCTGTCTGACCTGAGTGCTTTCAGCTGTTTCTGCAACAAAATTGTCCTGACTGCGAAAACTCTCTTTGTTTTCAGTGGCGCCCCCTTCTGAACACTTTGTTAATAAAAAGCTTTTTTTTTTTTTTTTTTTTTTTTTTTGGCTATTGTAAATGTGGAACAACAATGAGGAATTTCAAAGTGGTGAACCTCAGATAATTTTCTCTAAGTTTGGGGTGAGGGTTACTCAAAAAGGAACTTGACAAGTCTTTTAAAGATATTGATAATCATTATAACATAACGTGACTTATTGTTACTGTGCTCTTAACTGGGCAAACACTTGTTGGCTTCCAAGAAAGACTAACATAGTTCTATATGGTTCTAGCGGCGTTCTAGCACAGGGTCTCATGAGGCAGGGATTCTAGCCACTGGCTGTGCAAGGCATGAGGCCTGTTAGTGATTCTATTTTTTCCTCTGCAGAATGGGCCTTTCTACATTCCAGGTCCTTTCTAACCCAATAAATAATTCGGTGATTCTCTCAGTGAGTTGTACTTTTGGTTTAAACAGCCAACTGTCTCTTAAAAAGGACTTTTGTTTAAAGTCCTTTAAAAAAATGTCCTTTAAAAAATTTTTTTTTTATCTTTTATTTTTTAATCCCATATGTTTACTCTGATCGTGGAACTTTGTCATTTTGACCTTTGATTAAAATATTCTCTCCAAAATGTCTGTTATTTGCAGGTACTTGCACTGTAGACATTCTTTACATATTTTTAAAAAAATCCTTCACGATTCTTAGTGAAAATCCCGGGAATCTGAAAGACTACCATTTGCTATTCATCGAACAGTTACTGTCTCCACTAAGTGACAGGGTTTCAGAGAACGTGAGCTCACAAGAGATGTAAGCTTTTTTCCACTTTCTGCTACCATGTTCATTTCTATGTTACTCAGAGGAGCCTTCTTTGTAGAAACATATTATCCAATCTTTTATGAAGCTGAATTTAAATTCTGTCCCTTCATTCCCCACAACGCTTAAAAAGCCAAGCAAATTTTGTTCCATTTTTTAAGAGCCCATAGATGGCATTTTTTTAATGTTGCATTTTTGAGTTTTCATCACTCTTTATGTTACTTCTACTTCACAGATAAACAATTGCTAATGACAATGTGAACTTCCTACAAATGTGCAATCAAAATCCCTAGGTACACATTACCGAAGTTCTTTGTTCCCTTTAAACATTATTTCTCTCTTGATATGCATTCTTGTTTTGTATTATATTGCATTATAAAGTTTTTTTTTTAACAGACTGCATTTTTTAGAGTAGTTTGGGGATCAAAGTAAAATTCCCTTTCCCCACATACACACAGCCTTCCCCATTATCAACATCCTGTACCACGGTAATAATTTTTCATGCTCACTGACCCTACACTGACACATCATTCTCACCCCAAAGTCCACAGTTTACATTAGAGTTCACTCTTGGTGGGGCACCAGGGTGGCTCAGTGGGTTAAGGCTGCTGCCTTCGGCTCAGGTCATAATCTCACGGTCCTGGGATCGAGCCCCAGACCAGACTCTCTGCTTGGCAGGGAGCCTGCTTTCCCCCAACCCCTGCTTTCCCCGCCTGCCTCTCTGCCTGCTTTGATGCCTGTCAAATAAATAAATAAAATCTTAAAAAAACCTTTTCTCATAGAGTTCACTCTTGGTATAGTATCTTATGCATTTTGACAACTGTGTAGTGATATATATCTAAAATATCATACATATCATACAGAACATTTTCACTGGCCTAAAAATCCTCTGTGCTCTGACTGTTTATCCTCCTCCTCTCCTAACTGCTACAAACCGCTGACCTTTATGCCATTTGCATAGTTCTGCCTTTTCTAGAAGGTCATATAGTTGGAACCTTGCAACATGAAGCTTTTTCAAATTGACTTCTTTCACTTATTATGACAGATTTTAAGTTTGTTTCTTGCCTTTTCATTGCTTGATAGCCATTTCTCTTTATCGCTGAATCATATCCCATTGTTTCAATGGACCACAGTTTATCTATCCATTCTCCTCCTGAAGGACATCTTGGTTACTTCCAACTCTTGGCACTTATGGGTACAGCTGTTACAAACACAGGTTTATATGCAGGATTCTGTGTACACAAAGTTGTCGCTCTTTTGGGTGAGTGCCAAGGAGCATGATTGCTGGATCATATGGTAAGAATATGTTTACTTTTGTAAGAAACTGCCCAGCTGTCTTCCAAAGAGGTAGCACCATTTTGGTGTTCTCATCAGAATGAATGAGAGTTTCTCTTGTTCCTCATTGTCAAAAGCATTTTATGTTGTCAGTATTTTGGATTTTAGCCATTCTAATAGATGTGTAGTGATAGATCATTGTCTTATTTATTTATTTATTTTTTAAAAAGATTTTATTTATTTATTTGACAGAGAGAGATCACAAGAAGACAGAGAGGCAGTCAGAGAGAGAGAGAAAGGGAAGCAGGCTCCTCCTGAGCAGAGAGCCCAACGTGGAACTCGATCCCAGGACCCGGAGATCATGACCTGATCCAAAGGCAGCGGCTTAACCCACTGAGCCGTCCAGGCACCCCTCATGTTCTTTGAATTTCCAATTCCTTAATTAGACATGCTGTGGATCATCACAGCATCTTTTCATATCATTATTGCAATCTCAATATCTTCTAAAGTGAGGTGTCTGTTCCAGTCCTTGCCAATTTTTCAATCAGGTCATTCATTTTCTTGTGTTTGAGTTAATAAATAAATAAATAATAATAATAAATAAATAAATAATAAATGAATGAATGAATTTACTATGTATATTATATATGTTATATATTATATATATTATTATATATTAAATAATTTATTAAAAATAAATTTACTAATGAGGCCAAGAATTCAGAATCACAAATACTTCAGAACTAATAATAACTGCCATCACTTGGTTTATTGTATAAGATAAATTCTACGATTAAGTTTCAATTTTAAATTCTTACAATTTTAAATTTTTAAATCTTTATGAAGAAGCCTCATTTGGAGGGAGCAGTTTTCATAATTTAGCATCCATCAGCCTTTTTTTTAAGATTTTACTTATTTATTGGACACAGCGAGAGAGAGAGAGAGAGAGAGATTACAAGTAAGCAGAGAGGCAGGCAAGCAGGGAGGGAAGCAGGCTTCCTTTTGAGCAGAGCCCGATGTGGGGCTGGATCCCAGGACCCAGAGACCATGACTTGAGATGAAGGCAGATGCTTAACCCACCACCCACGTGATGAGAGAGCCCCTCAGATGCCCCTCATCCATCAGTCTTAATTGTTTGGAGGAACATGTGTGGATGAATAATGTCTTAAGGAGCTAATCTCTCTAAAGGATTTTCAATCTTTACCCCTTCAAGGTTTTTGCACAGTTCTGATAGCCTCTAAACATCCAGCTGATTTCTAAAGTGACAGGCCTCTTAAAAACTGTCCTCAAAAAAGGAATAGAGCTTGAAACATACCAGTCAAGAGCAACTTTGAGTCTTTTAAGGAATTTATCATCATTTCTTTGTTATGATTCCAGGTTCCTGGAATTGAGTCCAACTGTGGGCTCTCTGCTCAGGAGGGAGCCTGCTTCCATTCCTCTCTCTGTGCCTGAACCTCTGCCTTCCTGTGATCTCTGTCAAGTAAATAAATAAAATTTAAAAAAAACATATTTTATACCAGTTATTCATGTTTATTAACTAAGATATCACAATACAAATAATACAAGCAGTTGCTCTTTATTAATACCTTCAACCAAGATCAAAAAAATATGTCATATTTTCTCCAAAACTTTTATATCATCTGATAGGTCAGATATATATAAAATTACATTTAAAGTCTTAAAAATATCAGCAAATATTTTCATTTAAATGCAAATTTCAAAGAAAATCTACTTTTCCAAACACGACTTTTTATCCTATATATTTTTTAAATTTGTCAATATCTGATCAATTGTTTAGCGAGACTATAAATGTTAGATCAAAAAAATGATTAATAGATGTAGGTTCAAATTATTATGTTCCATTAAAAATGATTTAGTCTTTGATGAATATCTGTTTGGTAATGTGTTGTATCCAAATATAGTAAATTAATCACATATATAAAATTATAGGAAAATGACACCTTCCGTTCTTTATGAGTAGAGCTTTTAAAATGCTATTTGTCACAACCTGTCATCTTCTTATTATGTAGCATTATGTAGCATTTAAAAAATGTATACTCTTCACTTTGAAGTCTTTTAGAAATCTAAAATATGACTTTCTATGGATTGTGATTCCATATTACTTTATTGCCACATTGAACAAATCCACATGCTTTGATTCAAAGGTAATAAATTCCTCTTATTTGGAAAAATGATGTTTATTTTTGTTCTCTCACCCTTAGCAGGTGGTTTCATTTTAGCACACTTCAGAGTTATAATTTCATGCCTATTAAAACATTTATTATGATCTACATAGATGAATGAAACTTTTATTTTATTAAATTATTTGCCAAAAAATCTGTAATTTTAAAAAATGTATTTCTTTTGAAGGGTTATTTTAGAGCATTCAGAGAGGATCTAGGAGTGTGGTATTATGCAATTTTTAAGTAGGTTTGAAATGGTTATTCATATAAATGTTTCTTTAAGGCTTTTGCTTATTTTGGGTTTTTTTTGTCTTATTTTGTCTTATTTTGTTCATTATATGCTATAAAATATTTTGAAAGTAAATTTAAGGTATGTTTTACATAGTTTATTTTTTGAAAAAAATATTGAAATGACTTATGAAATTCAGTATATTCTCAACATTAATTTATTTTGAAATTTACCAATTGTCTACTGTCTATTATATGGCAGATATTACTTCAGACTACACTGGTAAATGAAATACTTGGCTTTGTAGAACGTTTATTTTAATGGGTGAGACAATTAAAAGCTATAAACCTGAATAAAAATTGCATAGTGCATTCAAAAATGATGAGTGCAATGGGGAAAAAGAAAAATTAGATCAGGGTGAGAAAAATCAAGGTTGCTAGGCAGGGGATGGGGAGGTAAGAATTTTAATAGGAAGATCAGGTTAGTTACAATGAAGCTGACAATTGAACAAACGTATGGAAAGGTGATGAATTTGCCCAGAACTATCAGCAATAAGGTCACTCCAGACAAAGGAATTGGCTATCTTGAAGGCCATTAGGTTGGATCATGCCTGGCATATCTGAGGAATAGCAAGGAGGCCACTGTGAGGGACTGAAGAGTAGCAGGGAAAGAGGTCACAGAGGTTAAATGAGTGGCTAGATCATGTAAAAGCTTAGAAGTCATTGTAAAACTGTGGCTTTATATTTGAAAACTTACTGTGTGATAGGATTTCTACTAATAACTGAGAGTTCAAATGTCCATAAAATTTCAAGGATTCTTATTCTAGTAAGACAGAATAAAGAAAAAGAGTTCATATTTTCACATGGTGTAACAAATGCTTGGAGATCCAAGGTTAGGAAGCTATGGGAGCACAGAAGAAGGCACTAAAATCACACCAATATATTTGATGACTGTGACTTTATATAAATTTGTATTTTCTAGTTTTTTTTTATAGGCATGGAATCACACAGTATATTCTATTCATTGCCTGGCTTTTCTTTCCTCAGCATCATTACTTTGAGAATCTCCAATTGTAAATAGTTCATTTTGATGTTGAATAGTAATCTCTTTAATGAATAGATCATAATTTGTCTTTGCTCTATTGATGGACATTGATGAACATTTCCACTGTTTTCAATTCTTAAAAATAAAGCTGCTATGAAATTCATATACAAGTGCTTGTATGATCATAGGATTTGTTTCTCTTGGTTAAATGCGTAGAAGTAAAATGGCTATTGGTGTAACTGCAACGTATTTTGCATTTAAAAAAATTTTGAAACTATTTTCCAAAGTGTTGGTATCATGATATATGCCAACAACAGTTTAGATTATTTGTTGCTTCTCAATCTAGCTCAGACGAAGTACAATTAGCCTTTATAATTTTAGCCATTTTATTAGACATGTAAGCATGTCTCATTATGATTTTAATTTGTATTTCTTTAATGTCTAAATGTTAAGAAATTTGTCATGTGCTTATAAGCCATCCATATCCTCTTCAATAATTTTCTTCACATGTAAAATTGGATACTCTGTTTGGTTTTAAAGGTTTTTCATTTTTATTCATTTTTTAATCATCAGAGTTGATGTCCATTATCAGATATATAATTTGCAAATCCCTTCTCCATCTTTACGGTTTCTCAATGGAGCTTTGATAGCTGTGTCTTTCACGAAATATGCTACTTCTTTCTTAGTACACGGAGGTATGACTAGAACATTATCAATGTTGACCTTTGCAAAGAAAATCATGGCTTAAGATATATGTAGTCTGCGGTTGTTGGGAGTGATCTGTAATATCAAGCATATCTAGTTAGTTGATAATTTTGTTCAAGTCTTACATATCTTACCAATTTGATGACCATTTGTCTATATAATCTCAAAATAAAGGTGTTGAAACTTTTTTCCATTTCTCTTCTAAGGTAGAAGTTATGATTTTTGTTCTTAGTTTTTCCCTATATATCCCCAAATCTGTTATTAAGTATTAAAAGTCAAGAATTATTATACTCCCTGATGAATTCATCCTTTTACTCTTCTGTAATTTTGCCTTGATCTTTATGTCTGATAATTAAATTTGCTTTAAAATCACTTTTCATTATCTTGATATAACCACCAAAGTTATAGTGTGATTAGTGTTAATATAGCATATGTTTTCTTTTACTTTATAAAGCACTTCTATATTTAATCCTGGGGGAAAAAAAAACAGCTTTTTAGCTCTGGAAGCATCTTTCTAAATTATCTTTCCTTTTTTTTTTTTTTTAATGAATCAGTAGCAATTTTTGTTAAGGGACCTAAACTGAAAGTAGATTTAGAACTTTATTTATTTATTTATTTAGTAAGGGTTTTATTTTGTTTATTGACAGCGAGAGACAGAGAGAGAGAGGAAGCGCACAAGCGGGGTTAATTACGTGCAAAGGGAGAGGAAGAAGCAAGCTCCTTGGGGTGCAAGTAGTCCCATGCAGGGCAGGATCCCTGTACACAGAAATCATGACCTCAGCCAAAGGCAAACATCTGCTTAAACAACTGAGTCATCCAAGCACTCCTAGAAATTTTAAATAAAAAAGACCTTTTAAAAACATTTTGTTTGTTTCTTTTTTTAATATTTTATTTATTAGACAGTCAGAGAGACAGGAAGAGGAACTATAAGCAGGGCAGAGAGAAAAGGAGAAGCAGGTTTCCCACTGAGCAGAGAGCCTGATGTGGGGTTCCATCCCAGGACCCTGGGATCATGACCTGAAAAGAAGGGACACTTATGGAGGAAGCAACCCAGACAACTCTTTTCTTTGTTTTTAATATAGGGCAACTGATTCTTCCCAGCCATGAGGAGCATATTACCCATTGATTAAATCTTTGATAACAACCTATTTAAAGAGGTGTGTAAATATATACTTACTCAGATTTATAACTTTGTGTTTTCTTCATAGTTTGGGGCTGGACCCCATGGTCACAACACTGCTTCCAGTCTTTGCCTTCCCATCTGTTGATACCAGGCATTTGGTCAGCAAAGCAAATTAGTATCATAATTAATAAGCCCTTGGCACCATATCTCTGGAGCAGGGGCAGCTCTTAGCCAAGGCCCAGAGTAGTTGACCTCCCCTCGCTAGTGCTATAGCCCCAAGGACTAGGTCCCTGCCACCAGAACTCAGTCTTACATGTTATGCTAAGCAGACAAAACCAAAACAGGAAAGCTCCGACAGCTTTCACTGGCATGCCTCATCTCCCACTCCCTCGACATCCAGGCAGTACCAGATGCCAGGGAGGGGTCTTGGTCCAACATATGGGAGGGAAGGAAGTAGCCACGAGCAAGTACCTGCCTCTCTGTGCCTTTCTTTCATGAGAAGGTTGTAAGGGGGAGGAAGTGGAAGGGGAAGAGAGGTGAACTTCAAGGGGTGAAGGCCTCAGGTAGGCAGCTGGCTCCTGCCAGTAGGAAAGGAACAAAGGAAAAGGCAGTGAGTCTTGCAGCGAGGGTGGGGGGTAAGAGTTACAGCTTATGACGGAATCTGGACAGGAGTAATAGGGATACTAGTCATTTGAGTCCACCATTGGCAAGCTGGGCTGGGTGTCAGGGCAGATAGGCCTCCCTGGGCAACGGCACATGAGAGAAGGTGGAATTCTTCTCTGAGGAGCAGGTGGAGCTTTGGGTGTTGGGAAAGCATAGACAGTATTTTTCCAGAGCCAAGGACAGGTCCGGTACTCCTGGTTGGAAGTCAAGGCCACAGTATGATCCAGGTCTTCTACCAGCAGCTTGAAGGTACCACATGCCAGCCACCCCTCATTATTGTGTAAAACTCACTGGTGCACTTATTGGCTTATCCATCAAATGACTCCTTCAGCAGCTTGAAAACCACCTCCACAGGCACTCCAGGATATGGGAGGCTTCCAGAGTGAAGATTTTGCACAGGATCACCCCAAAAGACCAGAAATCACTCTCGTGGATGTAGATCTGGCCAAACATGGCCTTAGGGATCATCCAATTCACAGGCAGTCCACTGTTGGTTGTCTTTTTATAGTAACTGATGTGGTGATATCTCTGGCAAGGCTGAAGTCTGAGATCTTCATCATGTGGTCCTTTGTCACCAGCACTTCCCTGGTGGCCAGGTCTTGGTGTATGTACTTCTTAGAGGCAAGGTACTCCATGCCTCAGGCTACCTGGTAGGTACAGGATACCAGGTCCTTGGAGGAGAGTTGCTCTGCTGCATTGTGGCTGATATTGTAACAGTACTCCAGGTCAAGAGGCCTCTGGGCCTGCAGGTACTTCCTGTATGTTGTCTTTGGAGGCATATTCCGTGAGAGTGTACGAAGGACCGTCCTGTGTGCAGGACCCAGCAGGTTGATGGTATCCTTTTGCTGTCCAATCATCTTCATCATCTCCATTTCTGAGATTAGGTTTGACAAGTCTTTCTCTGTTGCATCTGACCTCAACATCTTCACAGACACTTTAGTCAAATGGTTGGATTTGTCTTTGTCCAGCCCAATGGCCTCCTCCAACACCACCTGCCCAAAGTAGGCCTGTCTTTGGGGTCTGCCTAAACTGCCTACAACCGGCCTGTCTCAAGGCAGTTATGAACTCTAGATTATCCTCAAAAACATTAAACCACAAGCTAAAAATTCTCTTCACTAGGTCTCTGTCACAGGTCTAATTTTCTTATCTTTCATCATTTATCTTTTTCCTAATTCTTATTTTCAGTATAGTTTATTTTGCTTCCAGGTGTTTCCCTGGTTTCTGTATGCTGTTTCAGAGGGAAGAATTATCCTGTCATAAAATTATTTCTTGAGCATTCATTACATCTTTCAGTGAAAATGGGTTCTTTTATGGTATTGATTCATTTGAGTTTTCTCAAAATGGGAAGAATTTTCAAAATGGTGTTTTCTTCAAGGTTCAAAGTATGTCTTAGCCTCATCTTTACTCTTTTTGAAATTCACTTTTCAAATTCTTGTCCCTCTTTTTATCTTTTTAAATTTAAATGTTTTATTTTTACTACTCTTCTATTTGAGTATAGTTGATATTCAGTGTTACATTGGTTTCAGGTTTTCAATATCTCCATACATTATTCTATGATCACTCCAAATATAGCCACCATCTGTCACCATATAACACTATTATAATATCATTGACTATATTCTCTACACTGTCCTATATCTCTATTTAAAATATCTGATTTTTATGTTTTCTGTTATTCCAATGTTCGACCATCATTTTACTTGGATACTTTAATAAAATATGCCTGATTACACACTCTTTGCTGAAAACCTTAGCATTGGTTTTATAGGAGTCTTCTTCTTCTTCTTTTTTAATTAACATATAATGTATTATTAGCCCCAGGGGTACAGGTCTGTGAATCGCCAGGTTTACACACTTCCCAGAACTCACCAGGCACATACCCTCCCCAATGTTCATAACCCCACCACCCTCTCCCTACCCTCCACACCCCCTGGCAACTCTCAGTTTGTTTTGTGAGATTAAGAGCTCTTATGGTTTGTCTCCCTCTCGATCCCATCTTGTTTCATTTACTCTTTTCCTGTCCCCCAAACTCCACACATTGCACCTCCATTTCCTCATATCAGGGAAATCATATGATAGTCTTTTTTTCTGGTTGACTTATTTTGCTAAGCATAATACCCTCTAGTTCCATCCATGTCATCGCAAATGGCAAGATTTCATTTCTTTTGATGGCTGCATAGTATTCCGTTATATATATATATATATATATATATACATATATATTTCATTTGTTGATGGACATCAAGGTCCTTTCCATAGTTTGGCTATTGTGGATATTGCTGCTATAAACACTTGGTGCACGTGCCCCTTTGGATCATATAGTAGTCTTCTTTACCTCTATCAGAACCCCAGGAAGCTTTATTTATTTATTTACTCACATAAACGGGTGATCCAACACAACTTTTTTTGATGTTCAAATGTATTATAATGTCTTACCACTTAACACTATGCTTACTGCTCTCTTTCACTGTCTGACTAAATCCTCATCATCACTATGCCATTTAATCAGAAAGAACATTTGAACTCAGAGTTCTCTCCATATCAGGGAATGAAGACTCCACCCTTCTGTTTGTGCAGGTAAAATAAATGTTGATATTGTCTGTCCTGCACATACCCCATCCTGTTCACCAGAATATTCACCATCAAAATAGATGCAAAATAAAAACCATACCTCACCACTTCTATTACCACCCAGTATGCTAAAAACACCATCATATGTTCCTGAATTATTGACTTGATTGATAACCCCACTTCCACACATACTGCACTCCTTTCTCCCTGAAAATTTATTTTGGTACAGCAACTTAACCTAAAAATCAACTCATATGATTTTATTCTGCTGTTGAAAGTCTTTTGGTATCTTCCCCTTTCATATTAAATAAAAACTGAAGGCGTTTCAATGTACTAGAGCGTCATACATCAATACGTTCTTCCTCTCTCCACCACTATGAACTCCTCATTGGCCTCCTTGCTTTTCCTCAAAAGTAACAGACCAGCTGTTCACACAAAGTCTATATACTTACCTGCTCTGCCTAGAGCAATCTTTTCCTTTAATATTTGTATAACACCCTCCTTCACTTCCTGGGTCTTTGTGCAAATAACATCTCATAAATGAGATATAACCACCCAACACAAAATAAAATTAACTTTCATCCCAGCATTCTCCAATAGCTTTTACCTTTCTTGTATTTTTTTGTAACATTTATCACCATCAACCATCAATGATTATTCTATTACTGGTTTATTTTCTTATTGGAGACAGAGAGAGAGAGAATTGGGAGGGGGCGCAGAGAAAGAAGAAAACACGCCACTGCCTAGAAAGCCTGTTGGGGAGTTACATCCCAGGACCCTGAGATAATGACCCAAGGCAAAGGCAGTCACTCAATGGACTGAGCCACCAAGGTACCCCTCTATTATTGGTTTATTTCACTATTATATTTCAAAAGAATGCAAGCTCTTTGTGGTCAGGTATTTTATATGTTTTATTAATTGAAGTATTCTCAGAAAGGTAGCTGGCAGATTGTAAGGGCTCACTAAACTGTAGTTTGTTGTTATTATTGGGCTCCTTTATGGGCTTTACCTCTTACGCTAGACGTCTGTCCTTCATGTAAGCAATAAGAATAGAGTCCTGTTGCCTGTTAAAATGAGTAAAAAGCCTGTATTAAGTGGATATTTTAAAAGCTAAATGAATGGCTTAATAGATGTATAAAGAGGGAAAGGGAACATATTTTCCACGGTTTAGAAGTGGAGTTCTTTTATAGAGTTCTTGTACAAGCCTACACTATTGAACGATAATAGGCAGTTGTACATTACAATTATACAAACACTTTGGTAATTTATATCCTTTTTTTGTAATTCATGACTGGATCATTTAATTCCTTAGGAGCATTTTAGCATTTCAACTTTTCATGTTCAATAAACTTATTGGGGTTGCTACCTTTTTTATTCAAATGGAGAAATAGTCATGATTTCATCTAAAAAAAGTGTTATTGATTGTGTTGTTTTCTAGGAATGAGTCGCACATGCTAGTTTAAAAGTTTTGTTAAATTCCCAAGTCTGTCACCGATAAAAGCCTTTTGTAGATTAGTAACTTGCTCAAAACAGAAAAGTTATGTAACACTCAATTGTTATACTATCTTTGTTTCCATCTTGCATTGTAATAACACCCATCTTAACTCTATTTAAGACAAGTCATCGCCAGATGGCTTTCTGGCATTGATTGCATGATATGAAATCTAGTATAACTAAAAGTTTTTGGTTTTAGTAGCCTATAAATCAATTTAGAAAAATATATGTATTTGAATATAAGGTAAAGTTTTAAATTATTTGGCAATAGTAAACTAAACTTTTTTTTGTAAATTTTTATTTTCTAAAATTTCATTGAGCTCTTTTGCAATAAGAAACAAGTTACAAAAAATTAAGGTTTATTTACCCCAATTCAAAATTTTTAGGAATATAATCATAGAGGTTGAAGTATTTAAAATATTGAACCCCAAATATTTTATTAGGTAAAGTCATGAATGCTGAGCATTCACTGTTAAAATATACTACTACTATTGATAGACTGGTAGAAGCCTAAAATCAAATATTTATTAAATATTTATATCCATATCTTTTCATGGCTTGGTAATTCATTTCTCTAGCATTAAATAAGATTCCATTGTTTGCATGTACTACACTTTATTTGACCTTTAACATATGGAAGGATATCTTGGTTGCTTCCAAGCTTTTGTCAGTAATGAATAAAACTTCTATAGACATCTTTGTGGGTATAGATTTCATCTTCTTTGGATAAATACCAAGAACTGCTACTGCTGAATCATCTGGCAAGAATATGTTTAGTTTTGTAAGAAACTGCCAAGTTGTTTTCCATTCTTTATTCTCAATAGACATGGAAGAACATTCCTGTTGCTCCACATCCTCACCAACATTTCGTGTTCTGTTGTCAGTGTTCTGGATTCTGGGTATGTACTGGTGTCTCTTTTTTGTTTTAATTTGCATTTTCCTGATGACATATGATGTGAAGCATCTTTTTATATGCTTATTTGCCATCTGTAATATTTTCTTTGGTGAGGTATCTGCTAAGGTCTTTGGCTCATTTTTAATCAGGTTTTTCCCCCATTGTTGAGTTTTAAAGGGACTTTGTGTAATTTTGATCAACAGTCCTTTGCCAGATGTGTATTTTGCAAATTTTTTCTCATAGTCTGTGCTTTGCCTTTTCATTCTCTTGTCATTGTGTTTCACAGAGTAGACATATTTAAATTCAGTGCTTGTGCTTTTGTAGCTAAAGTTATTTCCAAAACCAAGGTCATTTAAATTTTCTTCTATATTACCTTCTACATGTTTCATGTTTAGGTTTATAATCCAATCTGAGTTAATTTTTGTGAAGAGTGTATGATATCTGCCTGGATTTATTTTATTTTATTATTTTATTTTATTTTTATTTTATATTTTTACATTTAGCTTCACCATTACTCCAGAACCATTTGTTTAAAAGATTGTATTTTGCTCTCTTGTATTGCTTTTGCTTTTATATTAAATATAAAATATAATTGATAATATATATTCTGTTCCTTTAATCTAGTCTTTCTGTGGTATTACAATATCTTGCTTCCAATTATCGTTATGGTATACTTTTTTTTAAAGATTTTATTTATTTATTTGACAGAGAGAGAGATCACAAATAGGCAGAGAGACAGACAGAGAGAGAAATGAGGTGAAGCAGGCGCCCTGCTGAGCAGAGAGCCCAATACTTGACTGGATCCCAGGCCCCTGGGATCATGACCTGAGCCAAAGGCAGAATCGTAACCCACTGAGCCAACCAGGTGCCCCATCATTATGGTAAACTTTGAAGTCAGTCCTCAGGCTTTGTTCTCCTTCAACACTATGTTGACTATTGTGAGTCTTTGCCTCTTCATATAAACGTTAAAATAAGTTTGTTAATATTAAAAAAAAGAACTTGATGGAGTGCATTAATTGTATAGATAAACTTGGAAACCAGTGACCTCTTGAGCTTAGCAGGAGATAGACCATGGACATCAGTTGTCACAGTGGTGCCTCTGGCAGAACCTATTGCAAATCCCTAGGCAAAATGAGACCTCCAGGATCTGAGAGAATGTCTAAGAAGTACTTGATATATCCCTTGGGTATGGTTTATTGAAGTGTCCACCTGTCTGAAAGCTGTGGAATCTAGATAAGGGAGGGAAAATTAGTTATGATAAAACATATCAACAAACATGAATAAATGTTGTAAAACTAATTGTCATGGCTCATATAAAATATGACCAACAGAGGGACCATCAAAAGGAAAGCATCAGTTATGTTTATTGTGAAATGTTTTATTCAAAATAAAGCAATGAGAGGGGAAGACACAATGAGAAAATTAACATTTTTTAAATGGTAACCTTCTTACAAAATGGAATAGGGTTTATATTCTAAGTAGTATATTGAAAAGTAAAACATTGGGGTGCCTGGGTGGCTCAGTGGTTTGGGCTGCTGCCTTCGGCTTGGGTCATGATCTCAGGGTTCTGGGATCGATGCCTGCATCGGGCTCTCTGCTCCAAAGGAAACCTGCTTCTCTCTCTCTCTCTCTCTCTCTCTGCCTGCCTCTCTGCCTACTTGTTATCTCTGTCTGACAAATAAATAAATAAAATCTTTTTTAAAAAAAAGAAAAGAAAGGTAAAACATTAAAAAATAAAATTTAAATTTAAAAAATTATGTAATTTTTAAAAAAGGTTAAAAATAGCAGAACCATTTTTCTTATAACTGGAAAATACATTGTTTATATATCTATCAAAAATAACTTCTCGGGTTCCTGGGTGGCTTGTGGGTTAAGCCGCTGCCTTCAGCTCAGGTCATGATCCCTGGATCCTTGGATCCAGTCCCACATCGGGCTCTCAGCTCAGCAGGGAGCCTGCTTCCTCCTCTCTCTCTGCTTGACCCTTCGTACTTGTGATCTCTGTCAAATAAATAAATAAAATCTTATATAAAAAATTTTAAAAAAATAACTTGTCATGTCTGGAATCAGGAGCATATGGAAAAAAATAATATCTGAGGACAGTACTTCTGCCATGTTTTGTGCCTTGTTAATATTTTTAAACAGTCAGGAAACTTTTAGCTTTATTGAAATACCTGCTAAGATATCAGCAGTGACTTTTGGAGCCCTATGACTACAAAAATTAATTGCAAATATTCAAAATGTTTACTAAGGTGTCACTATTTAGGGCCACCACCAAGTATGTTTCAGAAGTAAGCATAACTGTTACTCTTCCATAAGGCAAAAGGGCATATTTTCAGGAGTTCAATGTGCTGTTCCAGCAGTTGATTCAAGTAATGATTTTTGTGTATAAAATAATTCACTTTTCAATCTAACATTCCTCATTCCACATTATAATAATAAAACCTAGGAGGAGACTAAAACAAACAAACAACTAAAACTACAACAACCAGCTTTTCATTCAGTGGAAAAGTAAATATAACCTTATGAGTAGCCTGAAATTTATTTTTAAATATTTTTAAGATAAACGTTTTTGTTAGAAAACCATATATTTTATATTACTAAGAAATAACAGGCAAGGTTTTATTAACTTCTAAAAGGTCTAGTTACTTTTATTTATCTATTAACTCATATCTTTATGAAGTGGAACATGATCACACCTATTGTATCTAACCAAGTTTGTATGCTTTGGTTATTTTATGTTTGCTATTTCCTTGCTTAATTTTTGCAATATTTGATACATAATAGTATCTTTAAGTCCATCTACGGTTTCACAGAATTTGTATGAACTTCATAAAAATGAACCATACTTTTTGCACTATCCTTGTTTTACTTCTCTATTAACTTTCCAAGATTTATTCACTTTAGAGTGTGTAGCTATCATTTATTTTTATTCCTCCATAATGCTATGTTTACAAATTTGTATTTATCTGTACTTTTAAAAATATCTTTATTATATACCATTTCTCATCTCACGTAACACTCATGTTACTTCTACACTTATCAGATATTATGTAACTGAAAACCACAACTCAGCAACAATATAGCACCATTTTTCAAAATTAAATGGCTTACCAGAATTCTTTAATTCTATCCTTTATTTGTATTAGATGACCCTTTATTCTGGTATTTGGCATTGTTCATATGGAGGAAAGCTTATAAGTTGATATTCCATCAATAGAAGGATTTATTATGATTGATTAATTATTTTCATTTAGAATGCATAGAATATGGTTGATTTAATATTTCTTTCTTACTCTCTGCCTGGAACATAGTGCTATCTATGTAGTAGCCACTAAAATATTAAGTTAATTACCTAGATTTTAAACTTCATATGAATAGGAATAACATACAGAACTCTTCTCAGATTGGGACACCTGGGTGGCTCAGTCAGTTAAACGCCTCAGCCTTTAGCTCAGGTCATGATCTTAGGGTTCTGGGACTCAGTTCTGCAACAGATTCCCTGCTTAGCCGGGAGTTTACTTCTCCCTCACCCTGCTGCTCCCCCTGCTTGTGCTCTCTCTCACTCTCTCTCTTACTAATAAATAAAATTAAAAAAATAAATTCTTCTCAGATAGCTAATATAGAATATTGTCTTTGTATTCATCAAAGGGAAAGTGCCATATAATAATGAAATTCAGACTACTTCAAATTCATTTTTTAACCAGTAAGAAAGTACTGGAAACAAGCCAAAAATGTCTTTAATGAATTAAAGAAATAGATTGATTTTCAATATCTTAATATTTCTAAAATAAATTGCAAGATTTTTATACTAGATATCAGTGTAAATATTCATTATACAAGGATATTCTAAAAATAAACCTGAGTAAACTACGTGACATATATGATGACAAAAACGAGTTTGACAAAAGTCAGTTTGGGTAAACTTACAACACCTACCACCTGAAACTCTTGTTCTATAATTTAATTATTTTAATTTACAAAAATACAAAAATAATATATCAGAGTAAGTATATTGATAGCTTTGAAGGTATGCTCTGGTTGTGCACTGTTTACTATTTAAAGGGGAATCAAATATGTGATGCTTATGGTGTGACTGTATTAAAATTCAACAAGTTCAGAAGCATACGAGGAATACAATAAAGACAAAAGATGACCCTTACTTATCCAAAAATAGACAATGGTATAAATGTGCTAGTTGGGGAGAGAATCCAGTCCGTAGATGGAGGATGTGGTAGTGGAAAAAAAAAAGACACAACGTTTTGGTTGAACGTTTAGCACTATATTTAACAAAGTGAAATTGTGTGTTAATAGCCTTGAATAAAATCCAAAAACTATTTTCAATTCATTGAAGATTATTTAGGAAAACTTGAAAAATACAACTTGATAAGGATTCTAATAAAAGATTAATAAGCAATACAAGTTTGAAAATTTTTCGTATATTTTCCCTAAAAAGCCATTTGATTTAAATTAAAAAGAATTCTATTTACCTGCCACTTAAATAAGAGGAAATTATTTGGTTTTATAATAAGTCAATGAAATAAATTCACATATCTTTAGAAAACAGATATGCACACTAATTTAAAAATAATAGTGCTTAAGCTGTTCAGCAAACATTTCTAAAATTCCTTGCCATCAGCTAGCTCTGGAGTTCTGCTAGGTGAGTAAGGCCATGTATGTTACTGCTCAGAGTACTGATGCAAAGCAATTGTCCCCTTCGCATCCATTTTTTGCCGTTGATATATCATGCTATGTTGTTTAGAGATACATAGATGGCCCTACATAAAGGCCTTTTTTTGTGTGTATATGGGTGACTGTGATTTAACTTTCAAATCAGATGGCTCCTGATTTACAATGATTCAACTTATGATATATTTGGCAATGATGTGAAAGTGAAAGTGATTCAGTAGAAACTGTACTTTGAATTTTGAATTTGGGTCTTTATAAAAAGGGCCAGTGACACGTGGTATGGTGCCGTCTTGTGATGCTGGGCAGGGGCAGTGAGCCACAGCTCCCAGTCAGCTAGAAGATTACAGGGGTGAACACCTGATATTCTTACAACCATTCTATATATAACCATTCTTCTTTTTTTTAGTGTAATATTTAATAAATTGCATGTGATATTTGATACTTTGTTATAAAATAGGCTTTGCTTAAGATGATTTTGCCCAAATGCAGGCAAATGTAAGTGTTCTGAGTATGTTTAAATAAGCTTAAGGTAAGCTATGATATTTGATAATTTAGAGGTATTAAATGCATTTTCAATTTTTTAATGTGTTTCTCTGTACATAGCCCCCTTGTAAGCTGAGGAACATCTCTATATGTATACGTAACTATGGTATGGCTTACATATTATTGGCATGAAACATCTAGAACAGTACGTGTGCCATATAATTGTCTACAACATCAAACATGTTTCTTGAAAACTTGTGCCAAAGGGGTTATGTCTTTAAGGATTCTTATTTCAGAAGGGTTCTCTCAAACTTAAGATTTTTCAGAAGTTAAGTGAAAATCTGACCAAACTAAACATTTTTCCATTTTCCCTAGTGAGCAAAGATAGCTAAAATCTATCTGCCATTTTCAACACTGTACTCAACGACTGTAATTCTAATTTAAGAACAGATTATTTTTATCAAAACCACATGTTGGCCTAATCTTACACAATATTCATAAATCTCACTCAGAGCCTTGGACACTTTTATTTGTTGAGTCTATATGGTACTATGGACATTCATCTTTTTTGACATCATAGCTACATGTATGTCTATACTTTTGAAAATACATGCATCATAGTTCCATTGTAAAATGTCTGGGTTATAAAATGTGCTATGCTATCAAAATGGTAATAAGAACATACAAATGACCTGATGTAATGAACTGGACCAGATTGCCAGATATCACATTTCATACCAGCAAGACTGAATTATAACTCATTTAACTTCTTCCTTGTGTACAGTATTATACATTAGTCAGTACTATAGTAAATAAGTACTTTGGACAGATGTAAATATGCTGTAATAAAAAATGTTTTTCTTCTTTCTTTTAGTCCTTTTTACTTGTAAGACGAGCCCCAAATACCATGCCTCCCCCAAAATAATTTGCAATCCAAATTTATCTCTAAATGAATTTATTGCACAGAAAAAAATATATATATACACTTACAGTAGACATGTTCAAAAATACTTACACAACAGCAGGGCCCTAAATGTAAGCAGTATAGTTGTTTTGTTTTGTTTTGTTTTGTTTTCTTTAAAAAAAGAGGTTATGTGAAATATTGGAATTTTATTTCGAGGCCTAGTATTTCAAGACAGTTAACTACACTTACAGTGTCAACAGCCTCTTGTTGGCAGTATGATTTTATTGGCAGCATGGAATAACAGCAAGAATTTACTATTGCTTCTTTCTTTCATGACACACACAGAAAAAAAATTGACACATTTCCTCAAGACCAACCAGAATCATTTTAACCTATCAAAATGGATGGGAGGCCTTCACTGCCAAAGTCACTGCTGGGTTTTCACAATTCATTGCAGACAATCTGCTACTCCCATTATGATAAAGGAGAGAAGAGTCATAATCAGGGAAGAAAGCTAGATTAATACTTGTAATTATCATTGAATTATTTAGCCTGCTATAGGATTATTATTATTACTGTCATTTGATAATTTTCTCTCATTTTATTAAACACAACTGTGAGTAATTACCCTACCTAATATTTCTCTGTATTGGCTGACTAGCTAGCAAACATTCAGCTGTCTTAGTTAATAAACATGAATAACTGGTATAAAATATGTTTTTTTAAAAATTTTATTTATTTCCTTGACAGAGATCACAGGAAGGCAAAGAGACAGGCAGAGAGAGAGGAATAGAAGCAGGCTCCGAGCTGAGAAGAGAGCCCACTGTGGGACTCAATCCCAGAAACCTGGAATCATAACCTGAGCCGAAGGCAGGGATTTTAACCCACTGAGCCACCCAGGCGCCCTAAAATATGTTCTTTTTTTATATAGAATTATAGTTCTTGCCAAAATATGGAACTAGCTGGAACTGAATGCCTCCTTCAAAGTCAGCTCTTTAAAAATTATGCAAGTGTAATATGGAACTATTTCAGATATTAACCAAAAACAAAGAAATGATAATAAATTCCTTAAAAGACTCAAAGTTGCTCTTGACTGGTATGTTTCAAGCTCTATTCCTGTTTGGAGGACAGGTTTTAACAGGCCTGTCACTGTAGAAATCAGCTGGATGTTGAAAGGCCATCAAAACTATACAAAAACCTTGAAGGGGTAAAGACTTGAAAATTCTTTAGAGAGATTAGCTCCCTAAGACATTATTCATCCACACATTTTCCTCCAAACAATTAAGACTGATGGATGAGGGGCACCTGAGGGGCTCTCTCATCACGTGGGTGGTAGGTTAAGCCTCTGCCTTCATCTCAAGTAATGGTCTCTGGGTCCTGGGATCCAGCCCAACATCGGGCTCTGCTCAAAAGGAAGACTGCTACCCTCCCTGCTTGCCTGCCTCTCTGCTTACTTGTGATCTCTCTCTCTCTCTCTCTCTCTCTCTCTCTCTCTCTGTGTCCAATAAATAAATAAAATCTTAAAAAAAATGCTGATGGATGCTAAATTATGAAAACTGCTCCACCAAATGATGCTTCTTCATAAGGATTTAAGAATTTAAAATTGTAAGAATTTAAAATTGAAACTTGATCGTAGGATTTACCTTATAGTATACCATCAAGTGATGGCAGTTATTATTAGTTCTGAAGTATCTGTGATTCTGTTTTTTTGGCCTCATTGTAAATTTATTTTTAATAAATCATTATTTAATATATAATAATGTATATAATATACTATATGTAACATATATAATGTATATAATAAATACATTCATTCATTTTTTATTTATTTATTTATTATTATTATGTATTTATTTATTAACTCAAAGACAAGAAAATGAATGACATTATTGAGAAATTGGCAAGGACCGGAACAGACAACTCCCTGAAGAAGATATTGAGATGGCAATAATGATGTGAAAAGATGCTGTGATGATCCACAGCATGTCTAATTAAGGAATTGTAAATTAAAAGAACAATGAGGGGCGCCTGGATGGCTCAGTGGGTTAAGCCGCTGCCTTTGGATCAGGTCATGATCTCAGGGTTCTGGTATCGAGTTCCACATTGGGCTCTCAGCTCAGCAGGAGCGTGCTTCCCTTTCTCTCTCTCTCTGACTGCCTCTCTGTCTTCTTGTGATCTCTCTCTGTCAAATAAATAAATAAAATCTTTTTTAAAAATAAATAAATAAATAAGACAATGATATATCACTACACATCTATTAGAATGGCTAAAATCCAAAATACTGACAACATTAAATGCTTTTGACGATGAGGAACAAGAGAAACTCATTCATTCTGGTGAGAACACCAAAATGGTGCTACCACTTTTGAAGGCAGTTGGGCAGTTTCTTACAAAACTAAACATATTCTTACCATATGATCCAGCAATCATGCTCCTTGGCACTCAACCAAAAGAGCGACAACTTTGTGTACACAGAATCCTGCATATAAACCTGTGTTTGTAACAGCTTTACCCATAAGTGCCAAGAGTTGGAAGTAATCAAGATGTCCTTCAGGAGAAGAATGGATAGATAAACTGTGGTCCATTGAAACAATGGGATATGATTCAGCGATAAAGAGAAATGGCTATCAAGCAATGAAAAGACATGGAACAAACTTAAAATCCGTCATAATAAGTGAAAGAAGTCAATTTGAAAAAGTTTCATGTTGCAAGGATCCAACTATATGACGTTCTAGAAAAGGCAGAACTATGCAAATGGTATAAAGGTCAGCGGTTTGTAGCAGTTAGGAGAAGAGGATGATGAACAGGCAGAGCACAGAGGATTTCTAAGCCAGTGAAAATGTTCTGTATGATATGTATGATATTTTAAATATATATCGCTACACAGATGTCAAAATGCATAAGATACTATACCAAGAGTGAACTCTATGAGAAAAGGTTTATTAATATTTTATTTATTTATTTGACAGGCATTAAAGCAGGCAGAGAGGCAGGCGGGCAAAGCAGGGGTTGGGGGAAAGCAGGCTCCCTGCCAAGCAGAGAGTCTGGTCTGGGGCTCGATCCCAGGACTGTGAGATTATGACCTGAGCCGAAGGCAGCAGCCTTAACCCACTGAGCCACCCTGGTGCCCCACCAAGAGTGAACTCTAATGTAAACTGTGGACTTTGGGGTGAGAATGATGTGTCAGTGTAGGGTCAGTGAGCATGAAAAATTATCACCGTGGTTCAGGATGTTGATAATGGGGAAGGCTGTGTGTATGTGGGGAAAGGGAATTTTACTTTGATCCCCAAACTACTCTAAAAAATGCAGTCTGTTAAAAAAAAACTTTATAATGCAATATAATACAAAACAAGAATGCATATCAAGAGAGAAATAATGTTTAAAGGGAACGAAGAACTTCGGTAATGTGTACTTAGGGATTTTGATTGCACATTTGTAGGAAGTTCACATTGATTAGCAATTGTTTATCTGTGAAGTAGAAGTAACATAAAGAGTGATGAAAACTCAAAAACGCAACACTAAAAAAATGCCCTCTATGGGCTCTTAAAAAATGGAACAAAATTTGCTTGGCTTTTTAAGCGTTGTGGGGAATGAAGGGACAGAATTTAAATTCAGCTTCATAAAAGATTGGATAATATGTTTCTACAAAGAAGGCTCCTCTGAGTAACATAGAAATGAACATGGTAGCAGAAAGTGGAAAAAAGCTTACATCTCTTGTGAGCTCAGGTTCTCTGAAACCCTGTCACTTAGTGGAGACAGTAACTGTTCGATGAATAGCAAATGGTAGTCTTTCAGATCCCCGGGATTTTCACTAAGAATCGTGAATGGATTTTTTAAAAAATATGTAAAGAATGTCTACAGTGCAAGTACCTGCAAATAACTGACATTTTGGAGAGAATATTTAATCAGCAGAGAAGGTAGAAATGAAAAAAGTTCCACGATCAGAGTAAACATATGGAATTAAAAAATAAAAGATAAGAAAAATTTTTTAAAGGATTTATTTTAAAGGACTTTAAACAAAAGTCCTTTGTAAGAGACAGTTGGCTGTTTAAACCAAAAGTACAATTCACTAAGAGAATCACCACGTTATTTATTGGGGTAAAAGGACCTGGAATGTGGAAAGGCCCATTCTGAAGAGGAAAAAATAGAATCACTAACAGGCTCATGCCTTGCACAGCCAGTGGCTAGAAATCCTGCCTCATGAGACCCTGTGCTAGAACGCTGGTAGAACCATCTAGAACTATGTTAGTCTTTCTTGGAAGCCAACAAGTGTTTGCCCAGTTAAGGGCACAGTAACAATAAGTAACGTTAAGTTACGTTAATATCTAATGATTATAGATATCTTTAAAAGCCTTTCAAGTTCCTTTTTGAGTAACCCTCACCCCACCCTTAGAGAAATTTATCTGTGATTCACCTTTTTGAAATACCTCATTGTTGTCCCACATTTACCATACCCAAAAAAAAAAAAAAAAAAAAAAAGCTTTTTATTAACAAAGTGTTCAGAAGGTGGCGCCACAGTAAACAATGAGAGATTTAGCTGCCCCTGCAGTTTTGTGGCAGAAACAGCTGAAAGAACTGAGGTCAGACAGAGCCAAGGGCTGGAGGGATTTTTAAAATTACAAAAACCGAACCAATCAAACCAAAACAAAAATCAAAAACAATGGCCAAGATTTCAAGTTTGCTACTAAATGTATGACATTCTCCTAAGACATGCGCGTGACTTGATCAATATATTTATATATTTTTATTTGAAGAAGAAGGAACTATTTGATGCAGCAAATCCTCATTGATTAAAAATTACCAGATATGGGGGTGTTGGGAGGCTCAGTGGTTTAGGCCTCTGCCTTCGGCTCAGGTCATGATTTCAGGGTCCTGGGATGGAGCCCCACATCGGGCTCTCTACTCAGTGGGGAGCCTGCTTCCCCCCCCCTGCCTGCCTCTCTACGTACTTTTGATCTGTCAAATGGGTAAATAAGATCGTTAAAAATAGAATTACTAGGTGTGAAATATTCGAGGTTATGGGAAGGAAAATGATTTCACCTGATCTGACTAGGAATTGGTTGAAGCCTGAATTAAAGTGCTATAAAAAGAGTCAGGACCTGGGAAATATATGGGTAAAAAATCCCTAGAAAAACAGTAATAATAGCTGGCTGCTCTTAATTGATCAAGATCCTGCAGTAGGAAAAGAAGAGCTGGTTTTAGCCAGAGCATGATCTCCGTTTGTCTTCATGATCTGGCATTTCCTGCAAGCCAGGCATGGGGCTCTGTACTAGAGCTGCAAATGCTGGGGGGCGCTCACTGTGCCTTTTCAATTCTCAGGAGGACAACGGGCATGTCCATGGTGGAGTGTGAAAGGTATTACCACAGGGAAATAAAAGACTGCCAAGGGTAGTTTAGAGCTGGGAAAAGCCACTTAGGAACAGATTTTCAGGGGAGGTGATAGACAAGGACAAGGGGAAGAATGAGGATGAGTGTGTCAAGTTTTAAAGTGCCAGGAGGCAGCACAGTGCATTCCCGAAACTACAGCAAGTTCATGACAACGGACAGCTGATCTGGCAGCACCACCTGGGGATGGACGCTGAGCCCCAGGTTTAACACTGGGTTTAGATGGTTTGTATACTATGCCGAGGAGGTGAGGTACTACACTGTGGGGGCACAGGGAGCTACCGGAGGATTTCAAATATCAGAATCGTAATCATAATAGAGTATTTAATTGCATCCTAGCTTTCATCAAGGGTAAGATGCAGTATAGATTATCTTCGACTAAGAAAGAGAAATGCTGTCAGTTAAACTAGGATATTCATCAAGTGCAAGAGTTATTAGAATGGGGGGGGGACAAATCTTAGAACAAGTAAACAGTGGTACTAGAATAATTAAGAAAGGTCGAACACTTGGATCAACTAAAAAAGTGATTATTGCTTACCATGTGCCCCAAACTATATTAAGTCTTAGAACAAGAGACGTTCTCATCTTGATGCCCCGCAGCTTTTAGACCTAAGGTACAGAGGGCAGTAGCCAACGACCAGCAGGCCCCAAGTGCCATGTGCAGACTCTAAGAGCAACTGCCTTTGAGAGAGGAAACGGTTGAGAGTGGGTTTTCTGAGGTAGAGAATTACTAGCTGGGAAAGCAGGAAAATTGACACAGAATCAGAATTGATGCCCCTACATGACAGAGTTGGTAAAACTTCCCTTCTCAGAGATCTTGAGGCTCCTCAGAAATGTATTTTTCATTTTGGACGGAACATTCAGGATAAATATGATCTGTTCGAGTTCCTGGTTCACTCATCAGGACTGTTTCTTAGGCTTCACTGGCACAAGAAACGGGTTTTGATGGTCCACAGAAAATCCTGACAAAAGCCAAGCACGGTATCTATGAAATCTAACCACTCAGAAGAGAACAACAGATAAAAGGCCAGGCCGACCTGACGCTGCAGGATAGGTAAGGTTGGTCCGATAAAAGGGGTAGAGGGGAAGTACCCATTCTCTGCTAGAAGAGCTAGAGAAGACCCCTTCCGGAGAGATCACCATGAGAGGAGAGCAGGAGGTGCTGATGATGAAGAATATTTTAATCAGCAGAGAAGGTCAAAATGACAAAGTTCCAGGATCAGAGTAAACATATGGGATTAAAAAATAAAAATTCAAAAAAACATTTTTTTGGAAAGTTCTTTTTTTAAAAGGACTTTAAACAAAAGTCCTTTTTAAGAGACAGTTGGCTGTTTAAACCAAAAGTACAAATCACTGAGAGAATCGCCGCATTATTTATTGGGGTAGAAAGGACCTGGAATGTAGAAAGACCCATTCTACAAAGGAAAAAATAGAATCACTAACAGGCCTCATGCCTTGCACAGCCAGTGGCTAGAATCCCTGCCTCATGAGACCCTGTGCTAGAAGGCCGCTAAAACCAGCTCAACTATGTTAGTCTTTCTTGGAAGCCAACAAGTGTTTGCCCAGTTAAGAGCACGGAAACAATCAGTCACGTTATGTTATAATGAATGTCTATATCTTTAAAAGCCTTGTCAAGTTCCTTTTTGAGTAACCCTCACCCCAACCTTAGAGAAATTTATCTGTTTTTCAACTCTTTGAAATACCTAACTGTTGTTGTTTCACATTTACCATAGCCAAAAAAAAAAAAAAAAAACCTTTTTATTATCAAAGTGTTCAGAAGGGGCCGCCACTATAAACAATGATAGTTTTCGCTGCCCGGACAGTTTGTTGCAGAAACAGCAGAAAGCACTCAGGTCAGACAGAGCCAAGGGCTGGAGGGATTTTTAAAATTACAAATACCGAACGAAATCA